>NC_080798.1:22735509-22875509 GCF_028018385.1 Neofelis nebulosa | reverse complement strand
ATTTTCGGTTGTCAGCTAGGGGGTGCTACTGGCGTCAAGTATCCTTCAGTGTGCAGGACGGCCCCCACAAGGAAGAATCATCCAGCCCAAAATGTCAAGTCAGCCATGCCAATGTGTGGTCTGGATCTGGGGGCACGACCAGTAGGTACCAGGACTTGGCCTGGTTTTCCTTCTACCGACGCCCCATCATGCAGCACAGCCTAAGGCACACAGCATGTAGAGAATAAGTCATGGTTGAAGGAATGGAGAAACGGAAGTCCAGAGGGTGAAGGGCACTGCCGGGCTCCATGTGGGTGAGAAGCCAGTCTCTGCCGGCCTCAATACCAGGGCGTTACTTCTCTGTTCTCAGCCTACACAGTGGGTTGCTGCCCGCCCTGCCCTCCCCCCCCCCCCCCCGGGAAACCTCTACCTGCTGGGACATGGCTGCAATGTGCATGTGCCCAGTGTGCCCAGGTGCCCTCACTGGGCTGGGGCTGCTTACTCTCCAGGTGATACCCGGATTTGGCTCTGGCCTGGGGACACTTTGAAGTGGAGGGCTCCTTCCCCAGGCACCTCCAGACAGGACCACACTGTCTCCTCAGCCAACCTGCAAGGAGCAGGCAGAATTTGATTTTTTTCCCCGGGCCCAAGCCTGGGCAGCACATCTCCGGAGAGATGCACAGAGAGCATCTCCGCACAGCTGCTGGAGCTTTCCCCGGGAGCCCTGCTGCACCCTTGTACAGAGCAGGGGAAGCCGCACTGTGGAGCAGGAACATGCTTGTTTGTGGGCCCTACAGGTTCCAGGGAAGGATCCCTGGTCATCCTTGAGCTGAGACGGAACCAGTTCCTTTCCTGTTGCTCTGGCCTGGTGTGGCCTGGGGCCAGTGGCCCCCAGGCAGGGCCAGAGTCTGCAGAGGAAGAGGCTTTGTGTGTGTGTGTGTGTGTGTGTGTGTGTGGTGGGGCATGTGTAGGAGATCACAGGGCTGATGCTTTAGGCCCTTGGGAAGGGGACCAAGAGGTGGGGGGGCCCGCTGGCAAAGAGGAGGGACATGAGAGAGATTTGGGGCAGAAGAAGGACCGCATATTCTCTCCAGGGCCTTGCCCCCACCTTCCCATCACGAGGGGCCCTTGGTGCCTTTTGAAAGCTTCCTTCTTTGCTGGGGTCCAGGCAGGGGCTCCCAGTGGTGGGTCCTGCTTCCTGGAGGGTGATGCCAACTCTGCATGTCTGGAGACCCTCCCTCACAGAGGGGCAGGGGCAGCGCACGGAGCCTAGAGACTCTGCCCGTGGTTCCTGCTCTGTCAGTGGGAGCTCTGCCATGCAGACGACCCCCGTTGTCCTCCCTCTCTTCACCCACGGAAAGCTGCATGGTGGGGGGTGGGGGTGGGACAGGACAGAGGCGGCAGGCCTTGGCCAACTGGAAGAGCTTTACTCTTGGATACAGAAGGGTACCTAGGGTGAGGCCGGATGCCCCCTGGACAGCTTTCCCTCCCGGGAGACCCTCACAGTCCCAAGGGAAAGCCGCTCGACTCTGCAAGCAGCCCCTAATTTACTTCCCCTAACTGCCCTGAAGGCCTAGAGCAACAGTTAAGAATCACATTACTGCCTTTTATTGTCTCTAATTTTTACCCAAATGGTTTCTGCTGTGCCAGCTAAACAGCGGTCTTGTTTCTCTTCGCGCATCCAGGGACCCCGGCCGCTGGCGTGCTCTGGATTTATGCACTCTGGGGAGGTGGACCACCCCGCCCCCGACCCTCTTCCTGCCCCATGCAAGCCTCCTTCCCTCTCCTCCCTGCAGGGAGGCCAGGAGCAGGGCACCGACTGTTCCTGTGTCCCTTTGGGAGGGAGGCTTATTTTCTGCCCAGCAACTCTGTGTGTGTGTGTGTGTGCGTGCCACGGGGACCAGAAAATCGACAGGGGGTAGGGGGACCTCCTCCTGTGACCTCTCAGCCCTGCCCTGGACCTGGAGAGCCCTGCATGGGGTCAGAGAGGTGGCTCTTCCAAGCTGTGTGACCCTGTGATTCACCAGACCCCTAAGCTGTGACAGGACCCAGAGTAAAGTGGGAGGGAGACAAGAGGGCATATCCGGTCGCGACAGCAGAAAGCCAGGGTACAGACTGAACTGCAGGTGTGGCTGGAGCAGAGGCATCCCCAGTGTCCCGTCTCCCCCCGCCTTGCGGCTCAGCCTTCGTCCACCCTGGCTTCTTCCTCGGGCAGCAAAGACGGTGCCACACGCTTACACCCCCAGCTCAGTGGCCTCAGCAGAAAAGCTGCTTTCCACTGGTGCCAGGACTGGTCCTGGCATCTTGCAGGTGAGACTTGGCCACAGGCCACCACGGGGCCAGTTACTGTGCCTGGGGATGGTCTAGGCCCCACGGCCTGTCCTGGTGGAGAGCAGGGTGGGGAGAGGGGTCAGCCTGGGCTGTGAGGAGGAGACCTCCTATTGGGACAATCCAGAGATACAGTGACAGCTAGGATGGGTCCGGGCAAGCCCTTCACCCCTCCCTACCTCAGCCCCTCTTCGGTGGGTCCGCAAGAGCTCTGGCGAGATGCCTCTGTTACTTTGACTTTGCCCCTGGGTAGTTGCCGATGGGACAATGCTTGTCTGAGTACCACATCCCCCTTCCCCATGCCTGTGGAATCTGTCTCCCCCTGAGCTGTGTCCAAAGCCTGACGGGCCCATCTCCACACTATCCAGAAAGTTCCCAGGCCCTGTCCTATCAGATCTTTCGCAGGCCCTGGTGAGTGACGGGAAAGGTATTACCCCTGCTGGACCCCAGAGGTTTGGGGGCCTAGGGAAGTCTGTGAGGAAAGACGGACAGCTCCTTTTCTGGAAAAACCAGGCCAGGCAGTTGCAAGGTGCTCCAGCCGTTCAAAATACCTCTTTGGCTCCCACTGTCCCTCAGGAAAGTGGCAGAGCTTGAGGGCTCAGAAGCTGGGTGAACTTGGGTGGGAAGCCCACTCCCCACCTGCGACTTATAAGTGGGGAAGACAAAGCCCAGAGAGAGAAAAAAATTCACCAGGGCTGCCCATCAGGCCAGTGCAGAATTGGGACTGGACCCCAGGTTCACCTCTCTGGGGTCTCTGAAACACCCCCACAGGCTGGTTCCTTTTCCCCAGGTACTTCCCTCTTCCCACCCTCACCTCTCCTGGTGCACACTGGACCTGCCTCGTCCCCCATGCTGCCTGTGCTATCACTGCCTTGGTAGAGACTCTGTGGTACATCCCTGAGACTGGGGTGGGAGAGAGCAGCCCCCAAAGGCTCCAGCTCACACCGGCCTCCGTCCTTGCAGCCACGTGGTCAGGGAACCCAGTCCTGGATGGGCGGCCCTGCCCCCTCCCCCTCCCCCCCCCCCACCCCCCGTGGTGGAGACGGGGACCGCCAGCCCCAGGCCCAGAGACGATGTCCTGTCCTGCCCCCATTGAATCAGAGCTCACCCCCAGGCCTGCCGAGCCCCTCTTCTTTTGGAAGAGCCAGAGTGAGAGGCAATAAATAACCGACACTCGCTTATCCAAGGAGTTTGGTGCTTCATGAATTGTTTTCTTCCTGAGAGGAAAAGGCAAGTCTTCTGAAAACAGAATTTTAGGGTATGTGTCCAGAGAATGGGACCAGCAGGGCCTTCCTAGGGTTCATAAGGAGCCTGCCTTTGCAGGTCGCCATGGCAACGGGAGGACACGGAGCAGGTGTCCCTGAAACCTGACTTGCCAGGGCCACGTGCTTGTCCGCAGACCATCACTGCAGACGAGCCCCACTGTCTGTTCCTGCTCCTTCTGCTTCTCCTTCCTCCTTCCTACCAGCAACGAACACCGACTCTGAGCCAGGCTCCGGGCTGCTCCCTGAGGATGGGGGCTGGGGGGGTTGGTACCGACTCGCTGTCCTGGTCGGGGTTCTCTGGAGAAACCGAACCAGTAGGATATAGCTTTGGGTCGCAGTGGTGTACATTCTAGTCCCAGGCTGAAGAACCAGAGGAGGTCGCAGTGTAGGTCCCAGTTCGAGGGCAGGAGAAACCAATGTCCAAACAGAATTCTCTCCTCCACCACCGTTTTGTGCTCTTCAGGTTCTCGGTGGACTGGATGCAGCCCGCCTGCACTGGGGAAGGCAGCCTGCTTTACCCAGTCTACCCATTCACTCCTGAGCTCTTCCAGAAACAGCCTCACAGACACACCCAGAAACAGCGTTTAGCTAGACATCTAGGCACCTCGGGGCCCGGTCAAGCTGAACAGCAAAACTACACATCACACTCCTATTCACAGGTCACTCCAAGAGTGCCTCCTAGGCAGTGGGTGACAGAGTGAGGCTTGGAGCCCAGTCACCCGGCTCCCAGGCTCCTGTCCTTTTGCACTGTGCCAGCTAGGCAAGGCCAGTGACGTTTTCTAGACCAGGGCTCCAGCCCTCGTGTGCTTTCACCACGCCCAGGACAAACCTGGGGTTCCTTCCCCCTTCGCCTATGTGCCACGCTGGGGTGATGATTTATTTTTAACTCCGAGCGAATCCAGGGAGCTGGCCACTATGTCAGATGCGTTGGTTGGTTGCTTTTCTTTTTCCAAGAGAGATGTCTGACTCTGAGCACCTGCAGCCAAATCCGGGACATGTTGGCCAGGGTCTGGACTTCACGCTGATGACATCCTCTGAGATGACAGAGCATCATCCATTATTCTCCTTCCTGTGCTGAAAATGGGCTTGCTTCCGGGTCAGTATCCCCAGAATGGCTCCCATCCGTTTGCTGCTGTTGTCAGTTCCCCGGGCCGAGGTGGTGTAAGCCGGGGAGTCTCAATACACCCACGTCCTCCCCCTTCCCTCCCTCTTTCCCTTCCTTCGTTTCCTCCCTCCTTTCTTTAATATTATCCTGGGACTGCAAAATTAAGATATCCTTTTGTGTCACAAATTCAGCGGTTATGCATCTATCCAGACATCTACCCCATCCATCCTGCCTTCCATTTTTTCTTTTAATCAGTATGTATTTCAGTTACTGCCCCGTGACGGCAAAGAGTGCCTGATTCCTGGGGTCTGTTCTTGGCAGGCCCGTCCCCAGCCCTTCTTTACGGTGCACTTTTACCTGCCATTTCTTGGGCCGCCTGGACAGAACCGATAGTTCAGGAATGGCTTCTCTGCCAGAAGTCCTTTTCACCGTGGTGACGGCACAGCTCTCCCTTTCCCCAGTCACTGTGGGTGACCGCCTCTAGGCTGTCCTTCTCTGGATGTATGTGGCCCTGTCTTGATCTCGAGTAAATGTACAGGCCCCCGAAGAATTGGTTTGTCTGAGGAGAACAACCAAGGACAGAAAATTGAGCCTCATCGCGGAGTCAAAATGCAGATTTCGCATTGAAATACAAATCCTTCGTTTCAAAAGGTCGGCTGGAATGGTATTTAAAAAAAGAATTGCAGCTGGTTTCGAATAGGGCACTGGAAACAAAAAGTCCCATCCAAGAATACTCTTTGGCCCTGTGCCCACAGCTTCTTCTTCTGATCGTGAATCAGCTTCATTATCTTTCTCTTGCAGCTTAGTCTTGTGTGCTCGGAGATCGATGGTCAGTCAGACGGATGGACAGGTGGCCTCTCCACCTACACAGACTTTCCAGGGGTGCAGCCACCTCAGTGTGGAACCAGCACACACACTTCCCAGCCCCACTCGCATTCCTGCCCCCCCCCGCCCCCCCGCAGTCAGCCTGACCTGGGGCCACACCCCATTTCTGGACATCCTAGCAGCCAGAAAGGGGCATTCCCGTGTTCCCTTTTCCACTTCTTCCTCTGCCTCCGCAGAGCCACCGGCCTGAACAAAGATCCTCTCCTTTTCTCAGGACCACGCATGACCTCGTATTCCAGCTCCTCCCAAGCCCTGAGCATGGCCTTTTGCCTGCGTCCCCATGGCCTTTTGAGGATCGCTTGGCAGTGGGACCCGCCCGGCCTGGGGCTGAGCCGGGAAGACAGAGACGGTCCTGCGTGTGCTCGTTCGCTTATTTACTGCGCTACACCCACCTGGTTCCAAAAGCGTTTAATGTGGATAACAAAAATACATACAGCACAATAGTATTAAAATAGAAAAGAGATCAAGCCAGAGGGAAAGTAAGGAGCGAACAGCCAGCTAAGGCTACTTTTCTTCAAAGTAGAAACTTGTGCTTTAGGAGGTGCGGTGGCGGGGGGGGGGGGCATGCAGAGGGGGCTCCGTTAAGTAAACTCAAATACAAAAGTCTGGATTTTCTGTAAAACGGGAAGAGCTGTCTCCTTACAAACATAGTGTTTTGCCTTCAAAAGGATTTTGTCAGAGATATTTTTAAAGGAAGTCTCCTCAAGGACGTGTGGTACGGTCTGTAACAAGGCCATCACACAGAGCCTGTAAGACGCAGCTTCTGCGTAAAGAGAGACGGGTTCGTGCCCACAGCTTTGACTCCCTCAGGCCTGTGCCTAGGTGCCGTGTGCCAGCCGGGGAGCAGTCTTTCTACTTCTAGCTGTCCCTAAGTGAGTCAGGGAGTGGGTGTCACAGAGCTCTTTCCAGGTATCCTGACCTGAAGGAGGTGCCCCGGGAGGACAGGGGCACAGAAGATCAGAGTGGTGAGTGGCTTCTGGAGAGGAACTCCGAGGTGGGGTGGGCCTCCCGTGAGCAGGTGGGGTCAGACCTATGGAGCCAATTCGTTCTCTGCCTGTTCAAAATCCATTTGTAAGATCTCTTTATATGTTGAGGGTATTAACCCAACATCTGACATTAACCCAGTATCTGACCTCTGATCTGGGAAGTATTTTCCCATTCCGCAATTTTAATTTTGCTAATAGACATTTTTAAAGTTAATTTTAGTGAGTAACTTCTCTTCATGCCAGGCTCTGCTCTAGGCTGTGAAATAAAATGAGCCAAGAGTAAACATAATCTTTGTGCTGCGGCCTCAGAAGGGAAAAAAAACAGTAGCCAATTCATCACACAAATAAGGGACAGCTACCACTGTCTTAAGTGTCAAGGAGTCATGCTTGCAGCCTCCAGAGACCATGTGATGGGGTGTCCCTGAGGATGTGGGGGGCTTGTGCAGGGACCAGTGAGCAGGGGCCCTGGCAGGAGAGAGAGTGGGCTAAGGTAGAGCGCAAGGTTGAAGGTGGGTGAGATATGGGGACCAAGTGGGCAATGTCACACCACGTGCCTGGCATTTCAAGCAGAGACATTTGAAAGGTGTCCAGCAGGTATCCCCGACATCTGACTTGGGTTTGAAGCCGTATCTAGGAGGGTGGAGGGAAACAGAGTAAAAGCAGAGGACTAGGAGGCGTGGGGAGGGAGAAGGGGACCAAGGTGAGGGGGAAAGGATTTGGCTGGGGAAGCAGGGGCCGGAGCTTGGAGGGGTGGCACAGAGGGGGAGGGTGTGGCTGAATGGGAGGGGTCTGGTCAAGCATGGAGGACTTGGCCAGGTGTGGAAGGCGGGGCCAAGTGTGGGAGGCGGGGCCAAGTGTGGAAGGCGTGGCTAAGCTTTGGAGGCCTTTGTACTGAAGTCCCCAGCAGGGCTCTGCGCTGTGCATTATGTGTAGGCCACACATCCAGCCTGGTTCCCTACATTCTTTGAAACCGGAATTCTACTTGATGTGCGTTTCTGACTCCTGACAGCAGCACCGTTTAATTGATCTCGTCTTGTGTCCTCGATTCTCACCTCTTTCCCCGCCCCTACCCCCACCTTTGCCTCCCTCCGCTCCTTGTTGGGGTGATTTGAAAAAAACATTCCAGAAAATGGCAAGAGGCCTCTCACAAGGGGAGAGAGAATTAAGCCAAATTAATTCCAGCACAATATGAGGAATTAGGCTTAATTTAAACAGGTAACAGAAAAGAACAGAGCCGGTCTCTTCCCTTTCCCGGCAACAAGCCTGCCATCAGCTGTTTTTTGCCAAAAGGCTGGGCAACATGGCTGCCTTGGTTGCGAAGGGCCCTTCTCCCGCCTGCTCTGCAACCCCCACGTTCTCCCCGACTGGGATTATGGTTTGCAAGTCACTGACCATGGTTCAATTTTATCATTATTAAGGTTCAGTGCTAACCTCCTCCCCTTATTTCCTTCCCATTTAAAGTTTCAGGGATAATAAATTCTTTTGATTTAGCAATTATTGGAGTACAGAATTAGTCAAACGCGGGCTTTGAGAACAAAGTAGAATAGGGGTTGGGTGGGCTTTGCAGAGATGCCGCAAATACAGGCTGGCTGCCGCAAGATCGGGGGAAATGGCGTTGTGTTAAGTCTGAAATTGGATGGGTTTTAATTTAGGAGCGTGGCTCCAACACTCACCTCTCTGAGCAGAAAAATAGTTATGTTTGTGGGTGACATATTCCTAAAGTACATTGTGCTAAAGCACCGTGCTGAAATACATTATATTGACTTGTCTGGGGCTGTGCTTTTCCGAGTACAACATTGAGTTGGCTAGCAATAAAAATAAATAAGAATTATATATCATTTCATTCATTTTTTTGCATTACACTTGCAAAATGCATAAGGATATAACACAACGTGTTGCAATACAGTTTTAGAAAATACAATGATAAAATTAATCCTCGATACAGAATGATGTATGTGGGTGCATTAAAGCAGGAAGCAGAGGGGCAGTGGGTGAGTTGAGGGTGCTTCCGGGCCGGGTGCTGGACTGAGGCTCATGTTCTTCCTCTGTAGGCTGGTGGAGGCCAGAACAAGTGTGTGGTGCCATCCGACGGGGAGAAGGGGCCCCTCCCAGGGCTGCCAGAGGAGCCAGCCCTGCCTGTGGATGTTGTGTCAGGTGGCTGCTGACCTCCGGGGCAGGCTGAAGCAGTCACCGCTTGGATCTTTTCTATCCGTGGACACTCCTGGCGGCCAGCTTGAGGCCCAGCACCCTGTGGGTTGGACTCTGTTGGGGAGAGAGACGTCCGGAGCATCCCTGCCTCCTAAGGACTGGGAGTGGGGGTGGGGCAAGCCAAGCAGGACAGGTGTTTGTTGTCCGCTCACTTTAGGTTGCAGCCCTGAGTGGACTGGCTGTAGTAAAATGTGGACAAAGGGGGGGCCAGAGTTTTCCTAAAGTCCCTGCAGCAAACATACTGAGCTGTTCACCCGCTAGTTTCTGAGCTCAGACCTGCTAGGGGTGGGAAGCACCCCAACCGTCCCTGGGAGCTCCAAGGTGGAGGGTCAAGGAGGATTTCCTTAGGAAAGCCTCGTCTCCTAGTCTGGGTGGAGGGCGGCAAGGGTACAGGGAGAGGCCCCAAACCAACATTGGGATGTCTGGCTCTGGCACCTTCCTGTCGTCCTTCTCAGCGTCTGTCATCCCCAAACGCACATGCACACAAGCTCATGTTTACGCCACACGGACGCACACCCAAACGAATACACGTACTTGTGGGTGTGCACTCACACATGCAGAGGCATGCACAAGATGTCCACGTGTGTGTGCACACATGGAGACACACACACACACATATAGATGTCCCATCGCATCGCATTCCTCGGGCTCCCCCAGGTGGGACATCTCCCCATTCCCCGCCACAGCAATCAGGATCCCAGTGCAGCCCCCGATAGCCTGGCCCCCGCATGTCACCAGCTTTGGCTTCCCTGGTCCTCATGCATTGCTCCCAAACAGGCCCCTCCGTGGATCCCCCTTGCTCTGGCAACCACCCTCCTTCTCGCCTCACCTCTGCAGCTCCTGTGAAACCAGCCTGGCATGACCCCTGACCTCCCCCCGCATCCCATTTCCTCTGTGCCCCTCCTGTTCCCTGCTCAGTGGTGCACTGGCCTCTCTGTGGCTGCTCAGAGACCCGCGTCTGGATCCGCGTCCTGTCCTCCTTATGAACACCATGCTCCCCGGGGGGGTGTTGTGGGTGCCTCAGGGCCCCTGCTGTTCCTGACACTGCCACACCCGCCCCCACCCCCTCGCATATCTCCCTTACTCATCAGTAGTTACCTGCCAGCCTTCTGAGCATCGTCCCAGTGAGCTGTACGGCCACCCGGAGATTACGTCTGTCCCTCCCTCCAGACTCCCAGCTCTGTGTCCCACCTCTGTGAGGGGCACAGACCGGTCTGCTTCTCTCTCTGCCATATGTGCATCATGGTTGGTGTTCAGTAGTTACTATTGAATGGACGGATCAGTGGGTCCATGTGCAAGGGCTACAGACACCCAAAGCACCTGTCTGGCCCACCCGCCCTCCAGGAGGACCAGGGAGGCCCTCGCTTTTCACAGTGGAAGTCACTGAATCCCTGGGGGGGTCACCTGCCCTGAGAGTGAGCTGGACAAGAACACTGGTGTCCTGACTCCAGGTTGGCCTCTAACTTCATCATACTGCCTTGGGGACCCCCTTCCCCAACTCTCTAGCTGAACTTCCTGGCAGCCTCTGAGGGTCTTCCTAAAACACTTGAAGGAAGTTTCCAGGTCAGTCACTAAGACTTGATGCCCCTGAAGAAAAGAAGGCTTGGAAGCTGGGGTCGCTGGGCTCCTGACCGAATAGGAGGCTGTGGGGAGAAGGGGTGTACGTGAGTGGTGGCAGAGGGGGGATGGCCCTCACGGGTGACACTCCCAGCAGGAGGCTCACCTCTCTGGTTGTTCAGAGACAGGGAGGGAGGGACAGTGACTGCCCTTGACAGCAGGCAGGCGTGGAGTGGAGCCTTTTCTGCAGTCGGGAGGGGCCGGAGGAAGGTGGCCAGGAGGGCACAGTACCCCTGGCTGCTGGTGGCGCTGGGAGAGGCACCAGGCGGCAGAGCATCAGGACACCCTTTGCTTTCATTCTTCACCCATCAGCAGATTGTGCCCTGGCCACCTCTACCACCCAGGATGGCCCCCTGTGCTGCAGGTGAAGCCGAGGTAGGGGTGGAGGCTGCCCCACATCCTGGCCTGCAGGACTCTGACCTGGCTTGGGTGGCCTCCGCTCTCACCCCTGCATCCTGGCTGGACAGCACCACCTCAGTGACTCTGGTGGCCTCAGGAAGGGGACAGCGCACAGTCTTCTCATCCCCTCTGGCATGGAGAGCTGTGCACCAACAGCACCCTGAGCTCCACAGGCCCCTCCTCCGGCGGCCTTCCCCAAACCAGCTCTGACCTGCCCACACCTGCAGAGCCCTCAGGCTGACCTTCAGAGCACAAGGTGCGTTGGGCAATCACGTGTTCGTTGGGTGGTTGTTTGACAAGACCGGGGGCTTGTCAAGAGCAGAGCATCGCTGGCTTGGTCAGCTCGGCACCGGGCCTGGCTTACCGCATGCACTCATTGCAAATCACTGATTGATTAGTGAATATGAGAAAGGTGTGCATGTGGGCGTGTACTCACACAGGCACACGTGTGGGTACCGTATGTGTGCGTGCACGTATTATGGACTAAATGCATCCGTTATTAACCCATAATATGATGGTATTGGCAGGTGGGGCCTCATCCATGTTTAAAAGAGGTCTGAGGTGGGGCGCCTGGGTGGCTCAGTGGGTTGAGCATCTGACTTCGGCTCAGGTCACGATCTCATGGTTTGTGAGTTCAAGCCCCACATCAGGCTCGCTGCTGTCAGCACAGAGCCCGCTTCAGATCCTCTGTCTTCCTCTCTCTGCCCTTCCCCTGTTTGCACTTTATCTTTCTGTTGTTGTTTGCACTTTAAATAAATAAACATTAAAAACAAATAAAAGAGGTCATAAGGGTGGAGCCCCCATGATGGCGTTAGTGCCCTTAGAAGAAGAGACAGAGAGAGAGAGAGACCAGAGCTTCCTGTCTCTGTATTTGAGAAAACACGAGCCAGGAAGCAGGCTCTCGCCAGGTACCAAATCAGCAGCACCTTGACCTCGGTCTTCCCAGTCTCCAGAACCATGAGAGATAACTGTGTGTGGTGTTTTGTCACAGCAGCCTGAGCTCAGACATGCATCTGTATGTGGCAGATGTGAAAGTGTGGGCAGATGTGAGCGTGCTCACTGAGTGCTCCCAGATCCTAGGTGTTGTGGGATCTGGGCCGGGACCCTCAGGGCTCCCAGCCCAGGGCCTTCCTCCATGGAGTTCCCTGTGCTCTCTGAACACCACCTTGAGCACGTTCCCGGGCATGTGGCCAGGGATGCCCACAGAGTTTCCATCCTCTGTGCTCTAACCAGAAGCTGTTCACCCTGGCCTCTCGCTGCTCTCACATCAGCAAGGCCCACGGAACCCCTTCCCACATCACCCAGGCGGCTGCTCCTTCTGGACACAGACTGTGGACTGTGGTGGGCATGGCTGGGGTCCAGGGGTGTCTGGGGAGGTGTGGGGACCACGGAGGCCTTAATGAGGCAGTTGGGGAGACAGCTACAGTTCCACTTAACAGCCATTGCAGAGAGTCTCGGGGTTTCAGTCACTGGGCTGATCCTGGCACAGAAGGAAGGCCAGCTCCCAGCCTGCTGTCGGCATCCCCGAAGGGAGAAGTGCCTGGGAGGCAGGCAGGAGGGGGGCTGTTCTGAGTCTACTCTAGAACCTGCATTGGCACGAGAGTTTTGGGGGAACAGGAAGCAGGTACCCGGTTCGTACCCCTGCTGGCTCTGAGCACGGAGTAGACCCCAAGGGTTCCACAGAGCACTGGTGGTCCTTGGGCAGCTGGAAGGGGCCAGTGCATCAGTGGCAAGATGTCTGGCAGCAGCTGTAGCCCACGGAAGAGGCAACGGGGCCCAGCCGAGAGGCTGGAGCAGAAGGGGGAGCGGCCAATGCCAAGAGCAGCTGCAGCAGGTGGGGGTGGCCTGTAGGGCTCCTGAGACGGTCTCCAGGCACCCCCGGAAACACACTGTGTGCAAGTGGTGGGGATGTGGCAGGAAGGGTTGGCCTGCATCCTCAGAAAGGGCACACATATGGCAGCCGACACGCCCCTCACCAAACCTGGAGAAATTAGTTTTCCGGGGTCGGCGGGCAGGGGGCAGGGTGGGGGGATAGGCTAGGCCTATCTTTTTGTCTTTAAGAAGCAGGTGGTTCTTAAATGGTGGAGGCACGGTGGGGGCAGGAGGGAATGATGACAGGATCTGTAAACAGCTGTCTCCATACAAGGTGGAAACTGCTTTGTGCCACAAGAAGGGCACAGAAAAGGTGTTGGTGGGATTGAGGGGAAGGTGAGGGGAAGGGATTGTGAAGTCTACCCTCCTGATCTGTGTCAGATGTTGTGTGAAGTTTCTACTGGGTGTTCCCTTGGCCTGAGTCACCTACATCTTGATTTATATGGAGAATGGTGAACCAGTGGCATTAATGGGCTTTGAGAGCATGACCCTGGCCCTGTGTGTTTGCCTGAACAGATGCAGGGCCTCAATCACAGGGTGGTCTGGGGTCCTCCTTAGGGACAGGAGGGGTTCTGGTCATTTGTTGCCTGGCACGGGTCCCTTCCTGGAAGGCCACATCTGTTCTTGGAAGTGTCCCTGCCAGCCCAGACAGACAGGTCAGACTCTAGCCCCGTGATAGGGCTTATTCAGGAACCACTAAAGTGGCTTGGAAAGTTATCTGGAGCCAGATGTGCTGAAGGCCGTGGGCAGGGCCGTGAGGACCGGGAGCTTACCTGGCACGGGCACCAGGAGGCCACGTCCCTCCAGAAGTCATCTGCTGAGCTGCATGTGCCCGGCGGAGACACTTTATTTAAGGCCCACACTGTCACGACTCAGTCTCTCAGAATGCCATAGCAATTTAAAAAAAGTATACGTACACTTTTTGCCACGTCTTTGATGTCCTTCCGCCTACAGAAACCGTCAAATAAAAATTAATTTTGCTTTAAAAAAAACCCATGCTGCATATTTTTGACACTCAATGTCTGTTCATTTGCATGGGACACGTTCTTCCATAATGAATCATCGTAACGCTTAAATTAAACACAGTAAAAGAATGGTTAATGCCATAACACGCCGACAATTTAACCTGGCCAATATTTTTATTGCCTTGTACAATAAACCTAACAGAGCACAACTTGCTTTTGACTGGTGGAAAATCGGTTATGAACCGCCAGGGAGCGGCCAATTTTTCAAATGCAGCCATTCAGTCATACTATAGCCACTCAGACTTTTTTTTCCCATACACTATTGCTGTTATAATCTTTTGAGGATATTTTATCACGGCAATAACCTCCTCAAAATCAGTCTTTACTGCAGTTAATGACTGGACAGCTGGAGCTATAACTGGCCTTGGCTTTGCCCCCAGCTATTAGCTAACAAACCAGTTGTTATCTGCAGGTAACAACCAATTTCTTGTGGAATTTTCTTGATGAAGTGCCTCACTGGATGAAAGTTGTTTTTTCCCCCCTTTCTGCCCCAGTTTCGTGCATCTCAATGGGAGATCCAAGAGACAGGAAGCTGGTGGCTCTCTTGTTCCCAAGCACGGGCCACGGGGTCCAGGAGGACAGCTAAATGCCGCAACCTCCGTGGGCCGAGTCGCAGGTTTGTGAAGCGCCATCCGATGGTGTGGGCCATGGCAGGAAGGTTGTCTGCTGAGCTGACCTGACACGATGGAGGGCTGACCGTCTGGGAGATGCTGAGGACAGACCAGGCCAGGCCAGGCCCGGAGGGATCCCTGGGAGTTTGTGATTCATTCAGAAATGGGGCCCATTCCTGGAGCAGGAAAAGTCTGCCGGATTGTCAAGCACCTTGTGTTTGACAAACTCTGGGTTTAGATTTATACCTTCTCATTTCGTGTGTGTTTCACTTTTGATCACCCTCATAAAATGTGAGCCTTTTAAACTAGTGATTTAAAGTTATGAAATGTTCATCTACTTTACAGTGAACATATTTTTTAAGGACAAGATTAGCAAATTTGGACCTCGGGACCCATGCTAAATATGTTAAAGCAAAGGACCATTGTTGTGATTAACAATTAGGGGCTAACCTGAGTCAAAAGTCTGGAGGGAATGTTTATAGAGGATGCTCAACCAAGGGACAGCGTCCCCTCAGCGCCTGCGAGCCCTTCCCGCTTCTGGTTCCCTCTTCCTTTCTAATTGACTTTTAATATTCCCAGTACTCACGTCAGAAGAAGTGGATGGCGTGCTGTGGCATCAGAGTAATGAGGAAACACTACAAAGTGATCACCTGTTTGTGGCTGCAGATTGAAATTCTGCAGATTTATCAGTGTTTACGGTACGAGGCGAAGATTCGATTCCTGAAATCACAGTGCTGATTGCATATGTGTCTTTAACAAGCAGGGCAAAACAAAAAATTAATGTTTTTTTAAAGTGAAATAAGATTTTTCGAGCCTGGAGAGAAGACCAATTAAAATCACTTCAAATTCTTAAATGAGTTTTAATTTGAGAGAGTGGAATTCTTTCAAGAATACGAGTTTTGCTAAATATTTGAAATCATTATATATCATGCTTATCTGAAGCCCAAGTTACTTGGAAATTAAATAACAAATTGAAAATGATCACAGTATCCATTTTTGAATTATCTGGTGGGTGACTCCCATCCCGGGGCAAGGCTCCATTTCTGGAAATGTGGAGGGTCACTGGAGGGGAGTCGAAAGGTAAACCAGGCTTCCTGCAAATTCCCAAATTCAAACACTGCCACCGGACTAAAGCAGTTCTAGGATTTTAAATCATTTTGAATTTCATAAACCCAACTCTTTAACCTTTTGTAAATGACAAAAAGTGCAACACATTCTTAACATTTCTGATCATTCCACACTATGCCGGGCCCATAAAGCTCATCTTTTCCAAATTTAAGCACTTAAAAATGTGAAGTGCTCCAATAAATTTAAATTGGCATATGCTACGCATATCAATGGGAAATGATTCAAGCATTAGAGGCTGGAAGTGGTGAGTGAGGGCAAGCAAACCAGAGCGTCCATTGTCATGGGATTGATTTTTAATGACTTTCTATTGATTTGGTGCCTTTTAAACCTGATGGCCTAAGGTTGGTCTTGCATATCTATCACGCACATCTTTGGCCGACTCACTCTTTACAGTGAATGCTGGTTACTTTCCCCCTCTTGCCAACATAGCCTTCTGAGCAGGTGAAAGTCCTGGCTCGCGTTGGGCCTTCCAGGACATGGGCTGACTGGCCACCTGGCAGAGGGGCAGCATGTTGTTCAAGACCAGTGGTTGTGAGTGACAGCATTCAGTTCAAGCCAAAGAAAGATTTACCAGCTCTCACAACTGAGAAGTCCTGGAGTGGATCAGGAATGGCTGGATCCAGGGGCTCTCTCCTCTCCCTTTCTCCTTCTCGCCTCTCATGCTTGCTGCAGCTCTCTCTTAGCTCTTTCTCTCACTCTTTCTCCTCTGCCCTCTTTTGCATGCCCCCTCCTCCTTCACTCCCCTCCCCCTCCATCTCTGCTTTTCAGTAATGATGTCTTCAGGCAAGGCTCTCTGCCCTTGTAGCCCCTGATGCGCCCAGGCTCATATCTCATACTTCCAAGTCCATGAGAAAGAAATCCTTTAGCAACATTCCAAATGAGGAATTAGTCTCATTAGATCATGGAGTCTCATTAGATCAACTTGGGTCACAGGCCCAGGTCTGAGCTCTGGTCAGGGGAATTGGTTCAAGGTTCGTACTGGCCGAATCTAGCCACTCTTGAAAAGCACTGAGTAGTGCTTAGGAATTTGGAGTGGACAAGAGGTAAATATGAATCCTTTTATGAGATGTGGGGATCCTGCCTGTCCTCCAAATGTTTCTGGCTTACTCTGTTGTGGGCAGTTGTAGGTTCCCTGCTTCCCTGAGATCAGAAATGCCACGTGATTTGCCTTGGCCAGTGAAATATGAGAGGAAGTTCCACTTGTCATGTCAGGGTGGAAGCTTAAGGGCAGTGGATGTCCCTGCAGCTTGAGACCCAGAAGGAGGAGACATAGGAGCAGAGCCCTGAGTTAGTGTCTTAGTCAGTTGAGGCTGTTGGGACAAGAATACCATAGAGTGTGTGGCTTGTAAACAGCACACATTTGTTCATCACAGTTCGAGAAGCTGGGAAGTCTGAAATCAGCACGCCCATGTGGTTGAGATCTGGTGAGAGTCCACTTTCTGGTCCTTACATGGCAGAGATAGAGGTCTGGTGTCTCTTCATCCCCTTGAAAGGGCACCAATTTCATAAAGGGGCTCCACCCCCATGACTACACCCAAACCCAATTATCTCTCAAATACCATCACAGTGGGGTTAAGGCTTCCACCTATGAATCTGGGGAGGACACAAACATTCAGCCCACAGCAGCCAGCCAACCCGTGATGGGCACAGAAAGGGAAATAAATGTTGGTTACAAGAAACCATAAACATTTGGGGAACATTCTTGACACAGCATCACCTAGGCCATGCTGAGTGATGTGGAAATCAGTATTGAAATGAGGCCCTACCAAAACCAAAACCTGAATATGTGGCATTGACTTTGTAGTGGGTGGTGAGCTGTGAGGAAACAATGATCGGGGGCTGGAAAGATGGCAAACTATGTTAAGATGTGGTGGAACACTTGGCAGGGTTGTCACCTGAAGTAATGTACGAGACAGGAAATAAACTCACAGCTCTTGGGAAGAGTTTGGAGGACAGAGTATTCACTGTATGTATTAGTTGCTGCTGCATTTGGCAAGGTACTCTGAGGGGAAAAATAATTTAAAAAGAATTGCCCAGTTTGTGAGTAGGAATGGAAGGGAATACTTCCAGGACTTGACCGTAGAAGAACTAAGAAATACTTTCGGTGAAAAAGCTGATTAAAACTCATCTTTAAACAAATCTAAAAATAAGAGTGTAGCTGTCACACCCATCATTAAAACTTCTGAATGGATTAAAATGTTTCATAGTAAAAACGCAGTAGAGGGTGGGGGGAGGTTCCTTGAATACTTCTGGTTGGAGGGAAAGTATTTGGAGGGAAAAAGAAAATTAAGATTAGACCTTTTACCCAAAGCTTGACAGGTTCAATGTTATCTATTATAAAACTTAAGGGCAGATATGGGGAGGTGGAAAAAGTATCCCTCCCTCCCTTACATTAAGAAAAGAGACAACCCACAGGTTCACCACCTCTCTGGAACAACCTCAGAGAACGAACTAACTCAAAATCTGGAGAGAGACAGGAGCCATCAGGGAGAGGAGGAACGTCGTTGGTGTTTGCTTACCTAGGGCAGGGGCCACCAGACACCAGCAAGAAGAATTCAGCTAGGATAGTAGACAAATAGGTAGAGGTCAAGTGCAGGCTGGTGGGACAATATGAAGTCCATGGGGGCCACAGAGATGGGAGCATGTGTGTATCCTGTTGCCAGATTTTTCTCCACAATTCCCAGCAGATGCTCAAAGGCAAGAATAGGGAGAGTCTTGAGAAAGCTTCTTTCATGCATGCCTGAGGGAGGGAAAAAATAATCATTGCGGGGGGGGGGGGGACAAAATTCCTTTCTCAGATAAAGAAGATGTGGTATGGAGTATTACTCAGCCGTCAAAAAGAATGAAATTTTTCCATTTGCAACGACGTGGATGGAGCTAGAGTGTATTATGCCAAGTGAAGTAAGTCAGTCAAAGAAAGTCAAATACTGTAGGATTTCATGCATATGTGGAATTTAAGAAACAAAACAGATGAACATATGGGAGGGGGAGAAAAAAAGAGAGAGGGAAACAAACCATGAGAGACCCTCAGGGATGGAGAACAAACTGAGGGTTGCTAGAAGGGAGGTGGGTGAGGGATGGGCTAGATGGGTGATGGGCATTAAGGAGGCACTTGTTGGGATGGGCACTGGGTGTTATATGTAAGTGATGAATTGCTGAATTCTACTCCTGAAACCAATACTGTGCTGTATATTAACTGACTGGAATTTAGTATAATTTTGAAAAGAAAAAAACATTCATTCTCTTCTCTCTCTACTTTGGAAAATAAGCCTTAATTGTCACAAAGAAAGGCATCAAAATCCTCTGCACTTAGGGTACTGGTGAAAATCCATTGTTGCTTGGGAAAGAGAACAGGATAAAACCTGTGAACTCTGGGAAAGGAGCCTGGAAAGGTCCTGGGCCCAGAGCCTATAACTAGGGCTATAGAACCTAGAATTGTTCTAGTTGTAACCAGAGGAGTTTGAAGCCTCTGGTACACTAAGAGTAACCATAGCAACAATAAATCTCCAACCCAGCCTAACTCCTGACAAGATTAACATAAAACCTCACACTGGAGGCCAGCAAAAGGAAATGTGTGTCCAAACATAAAGAACAATTCACCTCAGACTGTAGTGTCTTCACAAGATGTGCAGTTCAACAAAAATGAGGCATAGGAAAAGGTGAGAAAAATCAACACACCTTCTAGAGACAAATAAATCAACAGAACCAGACACAGATATGACATAGATGTTGGAATCATATGGCAGAGGACTTAGTTATAATGCTTAATATGTGTGCACCAATGGAAAAAATGCACAGCAAGCAAGATCCTCTGGGTAACTTCAGAAGAGAGTGGAGCATCCAAAAACCATGGGGCAATATCAGATGGCATAGTAGACATTATTGGGATCCCACTGGAAGATAGAAGGAACAGGGTGGGAAAATATATGAAGAAATAATAACCAAGAATGTTCCAAAACTAATGACAGATTCTAAATGACAGATCTGAGAAGCCCAGAAAACAACCAAGCAGGATTAACACACTACCCTCAAGAAGCAAAGATCAATACTAAACAAGCATGTAGGCATGTCATATTCCGTCTGCAGAAAACAAAAGACAAAGAGAAAATCCTGAAGGTGACCAGAAAGAGAAAAAATTTATTATATACAGAGGAAAAAAGTTGCTTGTCAGAAACCATGCAAGCCAAAAGACAATGAAGGGACATATTTAAAGTGCTTGAAGAAAAACGGAACTGCCTATTAAAAAAATAGTACACAGGATGTGAGAGAAGAGTGGGAGATATGCTAATGTAAGGCCCTTACACATCTGTAAAGCTGTATAATATCACTTGGAAGTAGACTCTGATTAATTAAAGATATATATTGTAAAACTTACAGCAACCACTGATAAGATAATAGGAAGTATAAATAATTGGTCAATGGTAGAGAAAAAGCGGAATCTTAAAAAATATTCAATTAATTCAAAGGATAGGAGACAAATAGAAAAAAAAATGAAATTAAATGAATAGAAAAAAACTAGTAAAATAGTGTATTTTTATCCAAACAAATCACTAATTACACTAAATATTTATGTCTAAATACATCCATTAAAAGACAGAGACTTATAGTCAGACAAGCAAATACCATATGATTTCACTCATATGTGGAATTTGAGAAACAAAACAAATGAGCAAAGGGAAAAAAAGAAAGAGAGAGAGAGAGACAAACCAAGAAACATATTCTTAACTATGGAGAATAAACTGATGGTTGCTAGAGGGGAGGAGGGACATCCATCGTTTCATACAGATACAAAAAAAAGAAGAGAAAAAGAAAAAAGAAAGCTTTTTTCCCTTGTGATGAGAACTCTTAGGATTTAATCTCTTCACTTTTATATATACCGTACAGCAGTGGTAACTACAGCCATCATGTTGTATGTTACTTCCCTAGTACTTATCTTATAACCGGAAGTTTGTACTTTCATCTAATCCTTCCTTACTCCACCTCCCTCATTTCTGGTAGCCATAAATCTGATCTGAGTTTGGTTTTTTCTTTTTTTTTTCTCTCTCTCTCTATTTTAAGATCTACATGTAAGTGAGATCATACAGTATTTGTCTTTCTCTGTCTTATTTCACTTAGCATAATGTTCTCAAAGTTCATCCATGTTATCACAAGTGGCAGGATTTCCTTCATTTTTTATGGCCAAGTAATATTTCATTGTATATATAACTTCTTTATATGAATACACTTCATATGAATAACTTCTTTATCCATTCATCCATCCATAGACATTTAGGCTGTTCCCATGTCTTGGCTATTGTAAATTATGCAGATATGAACACGGGGGTGCAGATATCTTCCCAGCATAGTGTTCTTACTTCCTTCATGTATAATCCCAGAAGTGGATTGGATCATATGGTAGTTTCATTTTTACTTTTGTGAGGAACTTGCATTCTGTTTTCCATAGTGGCTATACCAACACTTGCTCCTATCTGACTTTGTCATCATGCTCATTCTGGTCAGCATGAAGTTGCATATTTTTGTGGTTTTGATTTGGATTTCCCTGATGTTGAGCATCTTTTTATGTTCTTATTGGTCATTTGTACATCTTCTTTGGAGAAACGTCTATTCATATTTGCCCATTTTCAAATTGGGTTGTTTTTTTGTTATTGTAAGCATTCTTTATATATTCTAGATATAAGTCCCTCTTCAGATATGATTTGCAAAACTTTTTTTTCTCATTTTGTAGATTGTCTTTTCACTTTCTTAATAGTATCCTTTGAGGCACTGACACTTTAAATTTTTATGCAGTTTATTTTCTCCTTTGTTGTTTGTGCTTTTGATGTCATGTTTAAGAATCTGTTGCCAAATTCAAGGTCATGAAGATTTATCCCTATGTTTTCTTATGAGTTTTATCTCTTAAATTTAGGCCTTTGGTTCATTTCAAGTTAATTTTTGTGTTTGGCATGAGGGAAGGGTCCAATTTAATTCTTAAATATGAAGATACCCAGTTATCCTGGCACAATTTGTTGGAAAGACTTTCTCTAGACTGGAAGGTCATGACACCTATGTCAAATATCAGTCGACTATAGACACATGAATTAATTTCTAGAATCTCAGATCTATTTCACTGATCTATATGTCTGTCCTTATGCCAGCATTAACAATGTTTTGATTATGGTTGCTTTGTAGTAAATTTTGAAATTGAGAAACAGAAGTCCTCCAACTTTTTTTTCTCAGATTGATTTGGCTATTCTGGGTCACTTGCAAATTCATATGAATTTTAGAATAAGCTAGTCAATTTGTACAAAGAAGCAAGTTGAGATTAGAATAAGGATTGCATTGAATCTATAGATCAATTTGAGGACTATTGCTATCTTAGCGGTATTTAGTCTTTCAATCCATCAAAATGGGATATTTTTCCATTTATTTAGATTTCTAATTCCTTTCAATAATACTTTGTAGTTAAGGGTATAAAATTTGCAATTCTGTTGTTAAACTTATTCCTAAATATTTTATTCTTTTTGGTGCTACTATAAAATGGATGGTTGCCAGAGGGGGATGGGCAAAATGGGTGAAAGGAAGTGGGAGATACAGGCTTCTAGGTATGGAATAAATAAGTCACAGGGATGAAAGGTACAGAATAGAGAATACAGTCAATAATATTGTAATAGCATTGTATGGTGACAGATGGTTAGCTACTCTTGTGGTAAGTATAACATAACATAGAGACTTGTCAAATCACTACGTTGTATGCCTAAAACTAATGCAACACTGTGTGTCAAATATACTTTGAGAAAAAATTAAGTGTTCTTTAAACACTGCCTATAGCTAAAATAAAGTTTAAATTAAATTAAATTTGAATGATAAAATAAAATAACTTGCTTAAAAATGGAATTATTTACTTAATTTCTCTGTGATTGTTCAAGTGTTTAGAAATCCAATTAATTTTTATATATTGATCATGTAACCTGCAGCTTCACTGACCTTTTTTTTTTTCAGTTCCAATAGTATTTTAGTGGATTCCTTAGGATTTTCTATATATAAGTTCATGTCATCTGTGTCTAGAGATAGTTTTACTTCTCCCTTTCCAAAATGGATGCCTTTTATTTCTTTTCCTTGACTAATTGCCTTGAATAAAGCCTCTAATGCAAGGTTGAATAGAAGTGGTGATAGTGGATATCCACGTTTTGTTTCTGATTCTAAGTGAAAAGTATTGATCTTTTACCACTGAGTATGATGTTAGCTCTCTCTCTCTCTCTCTCTCTCTCTCTCTTTTTTTTGTAGATGTCCTTTATCAGGCTGAGGAAGTTCCCTTCTATTCTTAGTTGAGTGTTTTTATCATGCAAGTCTGTCAGATTTTGTCAAATACTTTTTCTGTGTCGATTGAGATAATCATGTAATTTTCTTTTTTTATTCTAGCAATATGGGGTATCACATTAATTGATGTTTGGATATTGAACCAGCCTTGCATTCCAGGCATAGATGGCACTTGTCCACGGTGTCGAATTCTTTTAAAATATTCCTGGATTTAGTTTGCGATTCTTTTGTTGAGGATTTTTACAACCATATTTATAACAGATTGGTAGTTTTTGTTCCTTGTCATGTCTTTGTCTGGTTTTAATATCAGGATAGTGTTGGCCTTATCAAATGAGTTTGGAAGTGATCTTTCCTGTTCTATGTTAGGAAGAATTTATGATGAACTCTTCCAAGTGAAGAGGTAATAACTGCAAAACAGATCCTAATTCTTCTCTAAGTCCTTCATAGAATTCAGCAGTGAAGCCACCTGGGCCTGAGATTTTGTAAGTAGTTTTTTTAACTACACATTCACTCTCTATTGCCCATAAGTATATTCAGATTATCTATTTATTCTTGAGTTAATTTTTATATATTTAATTTTTATAAGCAGTGTTCATTTGATCTAAATTATCTGATTAATTGACATACAATTGTTCATAGTTTTCCTTCATAACCCTTTTTATTTTTGTAAGTAGGTCCCCTCTTTCTTTATGATTCTCATAAGTTGAGTGTTCTCTTTTTTTAAGTTGTAGATATTGCTAAAGATTTATTAACTTCATTGATCTTTTTCAAAGAGCTAGCTTTTTGTTCAGTGATTTTCTCTACTGTTTTTCATCCTCTATTTCACTGATTTCCATTATAATTTTAATTATTTCTTCCTTTTTTTGAGTTTACTCTTCTTTTCCCAGTGTTTTAAGGTAGGAGATTAGGTTATTGATTGGAATCTTTCTTCTTCTTTAAGATAAGAATTTACAATTATAAATTTCCCCCTAAGCATTGTGTTACCTGCATTCCGTAAGCTTTGGATTGCTGTATCTTCATTTTCCTACTTCTCAAAGTATTTTATAATTTATCTTTTGATTTATGCATTGACTCATAGGTTAAATAAGAATGTGTTGTCTAATTTCCACATATTTGTAAGTTTCCCAGACTCTCTTTTGTTATTGATTTATACTTACGTTTTGTGCGGTTAGAGAACACTCTATCTCTTATTCAATCTTTTAAAATTTATGTGAGGATTGTTTTGTGTCCTAACATATCATCTACCCTGAATAATAGTCTATGTGCATTTGAGAAGAATGTATATTCACCAATTGTTATATAGAATGTTTTGTAGATGTGTTAGGTCTAATTGATTTGTAAAGTTGTTCAGGTATTCAATTTCCTTTTGATCTGCTAGTTGTTCTGCCCATTACTGAAGGTGGGTATTGAAGTTTTCAACTATTACTCTTCAATTATCACTTGTATTACTCCATTTCTGCAAATTTTTACTTCATGTACCTTGGTGCTCTGTTGTTAGGTACATACATGTTTATAATTGTTATATCTTCCTAGCTGACTGACTCTTATTATTATAAAATATCCTTCTTTATCACTAGTAATAAGTAAAATCCTATTTGTTTAATATTAATATAGCTAAAATTTCAACTTCATTGTGGATTATGTTTGCATGCTATATATTTTATACTTTCACTTTCCATCTGTTTGCATCTTTGAATCTAAACTATGTCTCTTGTAGACAACATATAGTTGGATTTTGTTTCTTCATCCAATTTAGGAATCTCTGACTTTTGATGGGATTGTTTAATCCACACACATTTAATGTTATTTTTAATATAGTTGGATTTACAACTGCCATTTATCTGTTTTCTATATATTTTCTTTTTTGTTATATTATTGCTTTGATGCTTATTTATTTTACAAACATTTTAAATGTAAAATTTTATTTCTTTTCTTAAGTTTATTTATTTATTTTGAGAGAAAGAATGTGAGTGAGGAATGGGCAGAGAGAGAGGAAGTGAGAGAACCCCAAGAAGGCTCCATGCTGTCAGCACAGAGTCTGACTTGGGGCTTGATCCCATGAAACTGTGAAATCATGACTGAGCTGAAATAGTCTGATGCTTAACTGACTGAGCCACCAAGTGTCCTTCGAATTTTTATTTCTTTAATGATTTTTTAACTATGTTTTCTTGAGTTATTTCCTTAGTGGTTGCTCTAAGGCTCATATATCTTAACTTATCAGAATCTGTTTCAGATTTATAATAACGTAATTCCAGTGAGATGTAGATATATCTCTATTCCTTTCCCCAATTTTTGTTATACATAATATATCTGTGAATGTTTCATATCACCATAATACACTATTACAATTCTTAATTTATATAATTTTATATCTTTTAAGGATGGAGAAGTTTTTATCTTTTTAACATATATCTTTATTTACATAGTTTATATAATTATATATTTTTTAAGGATAGAGAAGAGAGGAAAGCAGGTATATATTTACCACAGTGTTATTTATATTAATGTTCTCATTTCTCATTTCTGGTTGTTCTTATTTCTTCCTGTGGTTTGAGTTACCACCTGAAGTCATTTCCTTAGCTCAACTTAGCTTTACTCTTACCTCCTTTGTAAAAATATATCACCTTTCTATTGTTATAGGCCCAATAATACATTATGTACGTATTGTTTATACAGTTCTATACAGTTATTCTTAAAATCAGTTAAGAGGAGAAAGGTGAAGAATATGTATTTATACTGTCTTTTGTAATTATATTATTGCCTTACTGGTACTTTTTGTTTTTTTCTTGTGGGTTCCTGCCTGGGGTCACTTGCTTTCAACTTAAAGAACTTCCATTAGTATTTGTTGTAAGGTGGGTCTGCTACCAGCAAATTCTTTCAGTTTTTGTGTATATGGGAATGTCTTTATTTCATCTTTATTTTTGAAAGGTAACCTTGCTGGATACAGGATTCTTGGTTCACAGTTTTTTTTTCTTTGAGCATTTTGAATGTGATATCACACTGCCTTCTGGCCTCTACTGTTTCTGTTGAGAAGTGAGTTTTTAATCTTATTGGGGTTTCCTTGTAGGTGCTGAGTTATTTTTCTCTTGCTGCTCTCAAGATTTCCTCCTTCTCTGTAGCTTTTAGCATTTTTACTGTGTCTCTGTTTGTCAATATCTTTGTGTTTTTCTTACTTGGAATACACTGAACCATTGAACTTTCTGGATGTGTAAATTAATTTCTACAAATTTGAGAAATTTTCGGCCATAATTTCTTTGAATATTTTTCTACTCCTTTCTCCTTCCTGTCTTTCTTTATTCCTATTATGTGTATGTTGGTGTGTTTAATGGTGTCCCACATTTTTCTGAGGTTCTGTTCATTTCTTTTATCCCATTTTTTCCTGTTTTTCAGATTTTGTAATCTTCGTTGATCTATCTTCAAGTTTGTTAATTTTTTTCTTAACAGTTTAAATCTATTGTTGAGCCCATCTAATAAACATTTTAATTTTAGTTATTCTACTTTTCAATGAAGAATTTTTATTTGGTTATTTTTAAAAATAACTTCTATCCTTTTTATTGAGAGTCTTAATTTGATGTGACCTTGTCATTATAATTTCCTTTACTTTGTTAAGTCATGGTTCCCCTTAGTTCTGTGAACATATTTATAATGGCTACTTTGAAGTCTTTTGATAAATCTGCTATCTGGTCTCTCTCACTGGCAGTGTCTGTTGCTTGCCTTTTGTCCCAGTCACATTTAACTGTTTATTTGCATATTGTAATTTTTTTTTTGGAAACTGAACATTTTAGGTATATATTAAAGCAACTGTGGGTTCTCACCTTTATCTCTTCTAGGGGCCTTTTTTTTTTCTTTCCCTTTCTTTCTTTCTTTCTTTCTTCTTTCTTTCCTTCTTTCTTTTTCTTCCTTCCTTCCTTCCTTCCTTCCTTCCTTCCTTCCTTCCTTCCTTCTTTCCTTTTGGTTTAGTAACTGGATGGATTATTTTAGTGAAGCCTCTTCCCTCACCAACCCTGGTCTGAAGCTTCTGATGCTGCTTCTCAGGGAGTGCAGCCTTGAATATGACCATGATCACACTGGGAGGACACCAGCTTTGGTAAGGCTCACCTTGTCTCTTTCCCTGGCCACATCAGATTTCAATCTTTGTTAATTGCCATCCAATTGCTCCATTATTTATCTGTTTTTTTAAGTTTATTTATTTATTTTGAGAGAGACAGAGACTGCATGAGTCAGAGGGACAGAGAGAGAGGGAGAGAGAGAATCCCAAGCAGGCTCCACACTGTCAGCACAGAATGCGACATGGGGCTCAAACTAATAAACTGTGAGATTGTGATTTGAGCTGAAACCCAGCTTAACTGATTGAGTCACCCAGGTGCCCCTGTTCCACTATTTAAAAAAAAATCCTGTAGCAAAAACTGATCCATCTACTGATCTGTTCTTGTTTGAGCGTTTTTGGTCAATGTTTGGGATTTATTCTGATCCCAGGTGTCTCTTTCCCTGATTCTCTCTGGCCAACTTGCTGGCCTATAGTTTGGCCTATATCTCCAATGATTCTATAAGTATCCTCCCAATTTCCTTTCACCATAACCTCCATGGTTTGAAAATACCCTTAGGCTTCAAATTTTTAGCACCATGTTACAAATGAACTCTGTTCTTTTAGGAAGAGATTCAGAGCTCTCCACTTGAAGGCCCACTTTTTTCTTGGGGAAAAATCTCTGAGGTATAACTCTGGAGTTGAGAGTGGAAACAATGACACACTTCCCTCTGAGTGACATTCCCACTTTAGGAGCTGCGTGATCAGGGAAGAGAGAGACAATGGCTTCAGGTGTTCTCAGCTTGCCTCTCCTGGCTTTAAGCATCTGATTTATGAGCTACAAATGAACCAGGGAAGGGTTATCTGGATCACAGTATTCCCAGCACCCTCCACCCATGGTAGACCTCCATTCCATGAGTGGGGGCTGGGAAGAAAAAGGAAGCTCCCACCTCTCAGCTATACGTATCTAGAACTTAATCTCAGTTACAGATAGCTAGGGTTGCTGATGTCCTGTTTCTCCTAGGAGAAACTAGGTTTCTGACTAGGACGTGAGAGGTAAATAAACCTTGTGTTCTTGGCTGCACCAGTCTGGAGTGGGGTTCTCATCTTGCTGAGCTCAAAAGAGGAAGAGAAGGACTGTTGTATTTCAAATACCACTGACTTCGCTATTCTTACTGAGTTCTGGTAGATTTTCATGAGTAAATGTTTCTTCATTTGCCCTCAGGACCATTTCCAGAGACTTCGAAAGGTTGGGTTTGTTTTTTTTTATAATTATTGCCAATTTCATGGGGGAGCAAGCCACATGTTTTCATGGCATAAATGAAACTCAAAGAAGGGTACCCTATTAAACTTATTTACAAAATTCCTACAGTTAACATCATCCTAAATGGTGAAAAACTGAATGTTTTCTTCCTAAGATTAGGAACAATGCAAAGATGTCATCTCTCACTACTTCTGGTCAACCTCACAGTAGAGGTCCTATCCAGTGTAATAAGGCATGAAAAATAAATAAAATCCATACAGATTGGAAAAGGAGAAAAAATTTTCTATTTGCATAGCACAGTTATATAGACAATCCCAGCAAATTTACAAAAATAGCACAAATAAGTAATTTTAGCAAGGTTGTAGGATACAAAATCAATATGCCAAAAACAATTATATTTCTATATACTAGCAATGTAGAATTGAAATTCAAAATTTACAAAAGAATACATTAACCATAATACAGAAAATGAAATATTTAGGTACAAATCTAATAAGATCTGTACAAGATTTGTATGCTGAACATTATAAGGTACTAAGGAAATGAACAAACACCTAAATAAATGGGGAGATATCCATGATTATGAATTGGAAGAGTCAATATTGTGAAGATGTTAATTCTCCCCAAATTGATCTGAAGATAGACCACAATCTTATTTAAAATTTCAGCAGTTTTTTTTGAAGATATTGACAAGCTGTTTCTAATTTCTAATTAAAACAATATGAAAAGGCAAAGTAATTAGAAAACCCAAAATCATTTGGAAAAGAAGAACAAAGGTGGAGGACTCACACTACCTGATGTCAAGACTTATATAAAGCTACAGTAATCAAAATAACATGATATTGGTAAAATAATAGTCATGTACATGAGTAGGATAAAATAGAGTCCAGAAATATAGTTACATAAATGACTTTGTCAAAGTTACAAAAGAAAATCAGAGGACAAAAGATAATCCTTTCGAGAAGTTACGTTCAAACAATTGCATATCCTTTTGCAAAGCAGTGAACCTTGGCCCAGACCATACCTTTTATAAAAAAAAAATAATAATAACTCAAAGTAAATCATAGATCTAAATGTAAAACATAAAACTATAAAAATCCTATAAGAAAACATATGAGGATATATTAATGATCTTGAATTAGACAAAGAAATTTTATTTATTTATTTTTATTTATTTATTATTTTTTTTTATTATTTATTTTTGGGACAGAGAGAGACAGAGCATGAACGGGGGAGGGGCAGAGAGAGAGGGAGACACAGAATCGGAAACAGGCTCCAGGCTCCGAGCCATCAGCCCAGAGCCTGACGTGGGGCTCGAACTCACGGACCGCGAGATCGTGACCTGGCTGAAGTCGGACGCTTAACCGACTGCGCCACCCAGGCGCCCCTAGACAAAGAAATTTTAGATATGACCTTGAAAGCATGACCCAGAGAAGAAAAAAAAAGATAAAATGGACTCTATCAAAATTGAAGACTGTTGCTCTAGAAAAGACAATGTTAAGAGAATGAAAAACAAAACACAGGCTGAGAGAAAATATCTTGTAAATCGCATTTGCGACAAAGGGTTTGGTGTCCAGCCTACATAAATAACTTTTAATTCGTTTAACATTTACTTATTTTTGAGAGAGAGAGAGAGCGAGAGTGCATGAGCAGAAGATGGGCACAGAGAGAGGGAGACAGAATATGAGGCAGGCTCCAGGCTCTGAGCTGTCAGCACAGAGCCCAACGTGGGGCTTGAACTCATGAGCCATGCAATCATGACCTGAGCCGAAGTCAGAGGCTTAACTGACTAAGCCACACAGGTACACCATAAGGAACTTTTAAAGTTCAACTGGAAGACAGCTAATAATCAAATTTTAAAAGTAAACAAGAGCTCTAAATAGATAGTTCACCAAGGAAGATCTATAGGTAGCAAATAAGCATATATAAAGATTTCCAACATCATTAGTCATTAGGAAAATGCTAATTCAAATTGTAATGAGATATCACT
The DNA here is from genome assembly GCF_028018385.1 of Neofelis nebulosa. Lineage (NCBI taxonomy): Eukaryota > Metazoa > Chordata > Mammalia > Carnivora > Felidae > Neofelis > Neofelis nebulosa. The sequence continues at coordinate 22,845,527 of NC_080798.1, read as the reverse complement.
ACAGTCCTACTAGAATGGTTTACAGAAAAAGTCTGACAATACCACTGTACCCTAATACATTGCTCACAGGACTACCAAATGTTACAACCCTGTGGAAAATAGTTTGGAGGTTTCTTATAAAGTTAACCAGACCCAGTAATTGCACTCCTGGGTAAATAAAAACTTGTGTTTACATAAAAACCTTTATACAAATGTTTATAGCAGCTTTACTTATAATAGTCCAAACTGGAAACAATATAGATGATCTTCAATTGGTGAATAGATATACTATGTTACTTTCATGCATTGGAACGCTACTCAACAATAAAATGGAATAAACTATTGCAAAACAAACAAACAAACAAACAAACAAAGGATGACTCCTAAATGCATTTTTCTCAGTAAAAGAAGCCAGAATCCAAAGGTTTCATGATGTATGCTGCCATTTATACAACATTTTCAAAAGGCAAAATGGTATGAATCAGGTCAGGAATAAGGCTTGGAGGAATGGATTGATGACATGGAGACTGAAGAGGGAATTTGGGGGGATGAAACATATCATGTGGTAGTGGCTACCTGACTGGTTGTTTGTCAAAAATCATGAAACTGTATATCAGTGAATGGAAATAAGGAAGGAAGGAAGGAAGGAAGGAAGGAAGGAAGGAAGGAGGAAGGGAGAAAGAAAAAATACAGATTGTGGAGGAAATAAAAATGGGATATAAACTCTAACAAATGAACCCAACAGTATTACAAATGTATGACATAAGTACACGGAAGGGAGAGGGCAAGGAACAAAACTAACCCAAGTGGCTTTGTAAAATATTCAGTATTTTGCTGGATAACGTGAAGATAAGGGCTAAAATAACTGTATACAAATGCAGTTATAATAACTGTATACTCTGGTTAGTAAGTTCGTTTCTTATGGGGGTGTGGGTAGCAATTCTGAAACTACTTCATGAGTATAGAAGAGTTGAACAAGTGACTATATTTTAGATAACAAGGCACAGATTTCCCACTGTTGGAAAAAGAAGTTACAAATAAAAAGAGAAAAAATGGTAGAATGAAGCTTGTGGTGATGGTTTGGAATCATAGGTTGTCTACGGCACACACAGATGGATAAAGGGAGACATAAATACAATATGTGTTTATGTATATGTCATATATTTTCAAGTTCTGTTTGTTGGGAGGGCCTAGAAGCAATGACACCATAGTAACAATGGGCACACAGAATGCCCCCAGCTTGGTTTCTAAGTACCATTCTTTAATAAAAGGAACCAGGGCTTCTCTTAGAAGTGATTGGTTCCAGTGCAGGGGCAGGGACAAGGCAAACTGAGCCTGAAACAGGGGCACTTGGGTGGCTCAGTCAGTTAAGCCTCTGACCCTTGATCTTGGCTCAGGTCATGATTTCATGGTTCATGACATCAAGCCCCAGGTCGCACTCTGCACTGACAGTGTGGAGCCTGCTTGGGATTCTTTCTCTCTGCCCCTCCCCACCTGCACGTGTAATCTCTCTCTCTCTCTCTCAATAATAAATAAATAAACTTAAAAAAAAAAGATATGCCTGAAACATCTTATAGTGCCAGAAAGAAATTGCTTAGAAAAAAAAATGAGGTGAGGCACCTGGCTGGATCAGTGTGTAGAGTATGTAACTTGTAATCTCAAGGTCATGAGTTCAAACCCCACGTTGGGCAGGGAGCCACTTAAAAAAAAAAAAAGAATGAGGCATGTTGAAAAGGCACATGAAAGAATTCTCAATGGTCAAAGTTGGAACAATTTGAGCAACACAATAAAAAGTGATAGCATTGAGTTATCCCCCAACAAAATGCATATCTTTGGGTCCATATTGGTATCAATAAACAAATAAATAAATGGGGGAGTATATCTCTTCCTTACAGAAGAATCTCAATCCTTCAACAAAATGTGGAAGGAATGAAGGAAATCAAACGTCATGTTAGAACAACACAGCAGTGGGGCGCCTGGGTGGCTCAGTTGGTTAAGCATCCGACTTCGGCTCAGGTCATGATCTCGCGGTCCGTGAGTTCAAGCCCCCATGTCGGCTCTGTGCTGACATCTCAGAGCCTGGAGCCTGTTTCAGATACTGTGTGTCCCTCTCTCTCTGATCCTCCCCCCTTCATGCTCTGTGTCTCTTTGTCTCAAAAATAAATAATAAAACGTTTAAAAAAAAAAGAACAACACAGCAGTAATTCTTGCAGGCAAGATCCATTGATAGATGTTAAAATTGGTGTGTAGAAGTTTGAGCAGATACAGAACATCTGCATGATCTTGCTAATGGAGAACCTGGTAGACAGCACTCATGTGAAGTGATACAGATGAACGTCACCGGAAAAGAAAAGACACGTTAACATCACCACGCAACCTCAGATATGATGCACGGAGAAGCACCTGTTATTCTTGTCGCATTCTTGCCTAAATGTACAACCTAAATCTAATCAGAAGAAACAGCAAACCAACTAAAATTGAGGAACGCTCTAAAGTCAGTAAGTCCTCAAAGTGGCAAGGGCGTGGAAGACAAGGAAAGACTGGGGAACTGTCCCAGATTGGGGGAGACCAAAGAGACATGGTGAGTAAATGCAACATATGCAATTTGGATAATTTTACTACGACGATACAAGATGTTAACATTAGGGAAACTTCGTGAAAGGTACACGGGAACTTTCTACACTATTTCTGCAACTATTCTATAAATATAAGATTATCTCAAAATAAAAAAATTAAAATACAATAAAAAATAATTGTATTTTTATTACAAAAATAAAATACAACAAGAAAATGAAGAAATGTAGTGGTCTGAAAGGCTTTCTCTCAATAAGAACCAGGGGCATCATTACTGGCACACAGAATTGAGTAGAAACAAGTAGAGAAGAAGCTACTACATTTTGGGTGAGTCGTTATCACCAAAAGAGTCACCAGCCTGGACTTTTAATACAGACTCTGACTGTTTGAGACTTGAAGTTACCCTTGAGCACCCACCGTCTACAGTGAAAAGTGGATAAATGATTCAGTCCTCCCCAACACACACTTCAAATAGAGCCAAAGAACCCTCTAAGCGACACGGTCAAGGGACAGAGAGGTACTGCTATCAAACAGAATCAGAGCCTAATTAGAGGAAAAAGTTCCCAGATTTCATGTCTGCTGGGGACTCCGGACAAGCCTGTTAGTTGGGGACACCCCTTCTTCCCCTCCTGAATGGGAGTGTTTGCTGGCATTTTCCAGTCTCTGTTCCAAGGCTGTATGCATGCTGGGGAGGTGTCAAGGACTTTGCCTCTTAGTTATATGTCTCTGGAATAAGAGTTACTGTCCACCTTAAGGGGAAAAGTGTAGTATGTGTGAGAAGGAGAGTGAAACAGAACATTTCATGGCTCAAAGTGCAGTCTTTAGCAGCCCTCTGAACTGCACATTTACAGGTATCTACTTTTCCTCCCTCTAGACACACTTCCTTACCCTGGGAGGTGAGGCATGGCCACATGACTTGTTTTGACCAATGAAAGTGAGCAGAAGTGGCATTATTGCTTCTGAGTGCAGGTATTCAATTAGCAGTACGAGCCTCTCCAATGCTTTTTTTTTTTTTTTTTTTTTCTGCCTCGGGGACCACGATGCTCCAGAAGGTGGCAGCTTCCTCAGCCTGGATCCAAGAGTGATGATAACACAGAGTGGAGCCCTTGCTGACCTGAGACTGACATGTAATTGGAGTAAGAAGTAAAACATTGCTTGCTTCAAGTCTTTGTGTTTGGGGGTGGTTTGTTAACCACAGCATAACCTCTCCTATCCTGACAGAACCCCCTGGACAAAGCGAGAGTGGAGGTCAGGCCTGCGGAAACCTGGACATGTCCTCTGGCTGGGTGCACTAGCCAGGTAGCAAGAGCTCAGGTGTTTTGATGGCTGCCCTCCTCTGCTGGACGGGGAGGGGCTGGGCTTGGCAAAGCCCAGGAGAAGAGGGATGCAGGTCTGGGTCGGGGGAGGGTTGGCCGGGCCTTTTCTTCCACCAACATTTTGCTTTTGAATTCCCCCTTTTGGTGATGCCTGAATGGCCATAACAACTTTCCACTCTGTCCAGACCAAGGGAGCGCTGCGGTGAATCTGAGAAGACTTCTACACCTGTGGCTGGTCCAGGGGCTGGAAGAGGATGTTCAGAGCCCTGGGAGCACCCTGCCTTCACATATGTGTTACTGAGGAGCCATGGGCTCAGAACGCAGACAGCTGGTTCTGGGGCTTGCTGTCCAGAAACCCAGTAAGAATGGACTGCTGCTGATCTTGAGGCCATGACCCATGTGAATTGAGGAATGGGGGTAGGTGGAGACAAGTAAGGTTGGTGTCTTCTTGGTTTTTTTTGGTGTGTGTGTGTGTGTGTGTGTGTGTGTGTGTGTTTGCTTTTTGTCAAGAAGTTCTTTCCCTCCAAATAAAAATACAAAACAGAGTGGCTCTGAATCTGCTTTCCAACTGCTTTCCCTGTCCCACAAAAGAGCGATAGCCTTGTGTTTTCTCCAAGGAGCCCCCAAAGTGCCTTGGAACACAGTTTAAAAAGCCCCGAGGGCTCATCTAGTCTGCATAGGCAGTGGCCTTTCAGGATGACAGGAACACATTCTGCCTGTCAAGTCTCAGATGTCCTGAACTGGTGAAGCGCTGTTCAGCTGGGTCTCTGCTGGCCTCTTGGCCCCGAGCCCACAGCAGCCAGGGCCCCTGCTCCTCAATGGTCAGCTTGCACCAGACAGAAGTGCTCTCCTTAAATGGGGCAGAAGGATCAAAAGAATGGGAGAGAGGATGATTTTTCACAGACAAACTCAGGCTTTCATGCCCCACGTGTCAATATCCAGACTCCCCGTCAATGCCCTTGCACTTTGGGAAAAGCTGGTGCAGCGCTTTCGAGGCAACCTGCCCTGTGTTCAGATTCTTCAGTGAGCTGTGACCTTGGAGGGAACAGCTGTTTAAGTTCTACATGCTTCTGTAAAGTGGGTTCCCATAATAATGGTAACTGGTCCGCAGCAATGTGAGAGCTGAATGGGTGTGTGTGTGTATAGATCTGACACGGGCGCCTGGCAGGGGGAGCCCTTCTGTGACCAGCAGCTGTGACCAGCAGCAGCATCTTCACGGACATGATGGCTACACCTGACCAGATGGGGTTATTTGACAGTGCTGTGTGAACATCTTTCTTCCACAAGGCATCTTGGAATAAAGCATTCCTAGCCACACTCCTCTGCCTCCCGCAGCCCTGTGCCTCATGGTTCCCTGCATGGGACCAGCACAGGAGGAGAAGTCAGTGAGCATGCAGGGGACTGAACAGATTTGGCTGAATTGGTGACGTCCACGGCGTTGGGCAAGACCAACAATTGTCAGAAATGGCCTCACCAACTGGTCGGTGGTAGTAGGTGGCAATCCAGTAGCAGTGATCACGAAATTCCCACGAGAGTAGTTCCACAGTGAAAAATGTAAGAGCAACACCACCGAAACCAATGACAGGTGTCCACTTTAATCTTTATGTGGTTTACATATCAATGAATAATCAATTGGTGCGCTCTAGTCCCCACAGGTGATCATTATTTGCATCAGAGTGTAGACGTAATCCAAGACTGTGGTGTTTCAGTGTGGCCCAGAAAGAGTTAAGTGAAATAAAGAATATTATCAATATTGTATCAGTCACAGATGAGAAACTACATACCAGGATCAGTGTAATTCATTCATTGGTTTATGGACACCGGGTCCTCTGGGGACTGTCACAAATCCACTTGATGTTCCTGAGTGTGAGATTTAGCATTTGGATCTTTGATTTAGCTGAAAGATGTGTAAAAACTCATGCAGTCAGACAACTCCCTACAGGCGATTCATCTGTGTTGGCTTTTACGTAACAGTTATTCCAATCAAGTGCCAGCAGTAACTTAAGCTCCGTAACTTGCCTCCGAATTCACATTTCTGAGACGCTGGAACATGCAGGAACAGTAGCAAGGGCAAGAATGTCCCTCTGGGAGAAGGGAGCCTTCCTGCTCTCTTGTTTCTTTGGGAGTGCCAGGCACTGCCTGGGGAGCCCATGTTCTGAGGAAGGGTGCAGATCCTGGTGTCCAAGCCTCCAGTCCTGCATCAGGTCCTGAGTTTCCTGATGCAGGGTGACAGGGGGAGGTGGGAGTGGGAGAGCCGCGAGCCTCTGGGAGCCAGGGACACTCAGGGCTCTCAGAGTCGCACTTGGGGGTCCTGAGGGGGCTCAAGGATACACAGCTGCCTGGCTAGCTCAGCAGAGGAAATGAGGAAGATCTGAAAACCTGAATCTGATCGTTAAGTCAGGTGGGAGACATAACTCTGCAGTTAATGACTTGATGGATATTCGTTCTCACTTTTTCTCCTCCAGGATTTCTGCCACATCCCTCACCACACCTGCCTCGGTCCAGGTCTAAGTCTCATTTTGATTTCTCACTACTTGTCCCAAGAGGCTGGGGGAGGGGGCAGAAGGTTGCACCATCTTTATGCCTCCAGTGAGAATAAAACTGCAGGTGGAATATTCTATGCACAATTTCAGAGAGATAATAAAGGAATGCAGTGGCATAGCTACAGGAATGGGCTTCAAACATCATTGTCATTAATAGATGATGTTTTTGATGGACTCAGTGGACATCAGCAGTGGGTGGAGAAAGCCCTTCCAGAAATGAAGCATTTAGCCTTTGCAGCAAACTTGTGAGAAGGCTCACTTAGATTCCTTATTTTATAGAAGAGGAAACCAAGGCATGGAGGGGTGATTAAGTTGCCTGAGGTCATGGAGCTGGTAAAATGCATAGCTGGGCATCAAAACTGGGTCCACTGATCCTGGAGGCAGTGTTCACAGCCACTTTGCCAGCAAACTTTTTTTATGTGGTGTCCAGTGACACAGTGACACCATCTTTCCATTGCCTGCCAGGGATTTTGTGGGTTGGTGGAAGGGACAGCATCGTCCATGGCTTCAGGCATTTCACCAGCCTCCTGAGGAAGTGACTTACAGGCAGGATAGCTCTGCTCACAGGTGCTACAGAGGTGCACACAGACCTCTATTAGGAGGTCTCATATCTCTAGAAGTCTATAATACCTCCAGAAGTGTAAGGTAGAGAATAAGAGAGGGAGGCAATTTCTGGAGAGATAACGGGTAATAATTTTCCAGCATTGATGAAAGACATGAATCCTTAGAGTCAAGAGTCACAAAGAGTCCCAAGCAGGATTAAAAACCTAAATTTACAGTAGGATACACCACAGTCAAGAAGTATAAATAAATTTAAAAAAAGAGAGAATGAGAGAAAAAAAAAGAATTAGTTTAGGTCAAGGGTAGTTTTGAAGAAACAACAGGGTTTCCTTGGGGTTCTGGAACATTTCCAGGCAGCTGCTGTCACCTCACTGGACCCTGTTCTAGGGGCTGCTTTCTGCCCTGTGAAGAGACTTGAGGACTCACATCACTCAACGGCCAAAAACCTAGAGGAGGAGGTGGGACTGACAACCAGCAGGAAAGGTTGACCCCTTCATCGCTGATGGCACCGCTGCTGGCATGTGTCCACGCCTTTGAAGCTGCAGGAGGGGAGTGGGAAGGTGCAGGGATTTAGCCACAGTGGCCCGGGGTGTACTTCCACTCACGACTTGGCGAGGAGAGTCATGGGTGGGGGGGGGGGGTTCAGGCAGGAAGCCTCCCCTTCCTATCAAACACCCATGAGGGGAGATGTCCATGTAAGGCTTCTGGCACAAAATGAATGCTCGGTCAGGCTGAGTGAGTGTTTGTTGAGCACATTCTGTGCACCAGAGCCCCATATGTCAATCCTCCCTAGGAGCCCGTGAGGCGGGTGTTCTCATCCTCGACTTACGCAGGTCACAGAGCCACCGGAATACAAAGCCCGGTGGCACAGTGCCAGCGGTTCAGGAAACCCATTTTCTCCGGAAGGAAATCCGGAGCTGTCAAAGGTGGGGGAAGGAACAAGTGTGAAGAAATCACATTTTTGGAAACCGAATGAGCACGTTTTAATCCTACATCACGGAATCCAGCTCAGCGATGTTTACGGAGCACCTATTGTGTATACAGCCCCCTGCTTTATGTCTCCAGGGGTGGCTCCGGCCCAGGATGTGCCGAGGTCAGGACAGAGGAGAGACTGTCGTTTGCGATGTGGGGAGCCCAAAGGTAGTGCCGTGTCCCGGGCACGCGTCTGTCCTCTGCTAGCCTGGGAGCCACGGATGCTCAGATACGGTGACTTCCTCAGGCTCTGGTTTTTAAAGAGTCTTGGCTTGAAACTGTTCCATTTGGGAGGGTTTCTCCCTAGCATTTGGTATGGAATTATTACCAAATGCTAGAGGGGAGCCCTGCCAAATGCTGTATATCAGCTAAAACCCAAACTCCTAAACAATGAAATATTTATAATAAAAACAGACCCCAGAGAGGGGCACAGACTGGGGTGCCCAGCTGGTGAGGGGCTGCCGGCTGAGGTGGCCCAGTTTGTCCCGCCTGCTTATGCAGGTATGGCCGTGGAGACAGCGGGCACCAGGTATAGTGCTGAGGCTGTGTGAGATCCCTCGGGAAGGCAGGAGAAGCGGGAGTGGGGGGTGGTCTTTCAGTCCATGAGCTCATTCAAATGCTCCTCCCAGGCCCCTCAAGACATTGCTTGGCCCTCTCCTCCCTGTATCCCTCACCCCCGTTACCGAGTTTAGTGATCAGCATTCAGCAGGCACTCAATAAATGCTGACTGCCTGCAAACGTGGATATTTCCAGTAACAGCAAAACCTCACCCATCTGGAACCCACAGGGAGTAAGATCAAGACAGCTGAGTTTTCTAGAAAGAGCCATAAATTATTTTCATGTAACATTTTCAGATGGAAATATTTCTAAGATGCAGTGCACATTTCCTTTTTTTCTTACTTGGAGAATGTGGAACACCATTAACCTTTCCGTAATGGCTCAGGGTTGCTGCAGTGAACCTCGGATTCTGAGCAGGAGGTGGTGCAGCCCTCGGGGCCTGAGAGGTGTGCTCGGCGTTTGCCCTCTGCTAATGGCCTCAGATCCCGGAGCTTTCTCTAGTCCCAGGGCCTCGTTTCTGGAGATTTCTGGGTTCTTCTTACACAGTTTCCAGTTTCCCCTCTCGTTGGTGTGGTCTTGCCGAAAGTCTTCTCTCTTCCTAAATTACTCTTTCCTAATGATGGTGGGCCAGAAACCAAAACTCAAGGCTTGTTAAAATTCTGTGTAAAGTAAGTGTTCATCTGCTTTGACTGACCATCCAAAAGGCCTGAGTTAAGTGCAGAAGCTTGAGGCTTTTGTATCACTGTTTAGGCCCCTTGAAGCCATTATTGCATTTCTTCTTGACTCACAGTCTATCTCAGAAGAGGCAAGGGATGCCTGGGTGGCTCAGTCGGTTGAGCGTCTGACTTCGGCTCAGGTCATGATCTCGCAGCTCATGAGTTCGAGCCCCACGTCGGGTTCTGTGCTGACAGCTCAGAGCCTGGAGCCTGCTTCGGATTCTGTGTCTCCCTCTCTCTCTGCCCCTAACCCACTCGTGCTCTGTCTCTCTCAAAAATAAGTAAACATTTAAAAAAAAAAAAAAGAAGAGGCAGGTGACAGGTTGGACAGTAGCCACTCTTTATCAGAGATGCTCAGGAAGTCCCCGAGAACACGGAGCACCAATCCTTAAATCTCCTGCTGACACTAGAATTTGTAAACCTCTTCAAAAGAACCATGTTTCCTATGGTCTCCTTAAAAGAAAATTTTTTTAAATTTTTTTTAACGTTTTTATTTATTTTTGAGACAGAGAGAGACAGACCATGAATGGGGGAGGGTCAGAGAGAGGGAGACACAGAATCTGAAACAGGCTCCAGGCTCTGAGCTGTCAGCACAGAGCCCGACGCGGGGCTCAAACTCAACAGACGGCGAGATCGTGACCTGAGCCGAAGTCGGCTGCTTAACCGACTGAGCCACCCAGGCGCGCCCCCCCCATTTTTTTTTTTTTTTAACGACAAGCAAAGCATGTTGGTTATTACTTCCCCATTTGGAAGATCAGGAAACTGAAGCCCAGAGAGAGATCATGGAGGTCAGACTGGACACACCAGTAGGGAGTGGTTCAGCGGGAGCCTGAATAAGTCCACATCCCAGGAGGAAAAAAAATGCACAGTCAAGGGGAAACTGGAGGGAGTGTAATGGAGAGGGGATTTACAAGGGTGTGCAGAGCTGAGACAACCCACAAAGGATGGGGAAGCACCCAGGGACCAACAACTTGGGAAGCCATTGTGCTCCTCTTGTGTGCTTAGCAGTGAGCACAGGGCTGCCACAGGACAGGGACTCCACAGGGGTGAGAACAGAGTCCCTGGAGACAGATAGAGTCCTGGGAACGGGGTGGCCCACTGCAGTGATGGCAGAGCTAGAGGGGCCCAGACACTGCTGTACCCTGGCCTGCTGGGGGGTGGTGAGGGAGACGCCCCAATTCTCCTTCCACCCACCTGCCAGTCTCCCACCGTGAACTGACCTCCAAGCCAGAGGACAAAGGAGTTTGGAGAGGCAGACCGCAGAGTTAAGTCTCCCTGTGTGGGGAGTGGGGTGAAGAATGGGAGACAGTAGATTCTGATGGAAGAATCCTGCGCAGAGCCCGCTACAGGCAAGGTTGTCCCACGGCTTCGTGGCTTTGAAGATGTCTCCCTGGGGCTCTTCCGTGTCCTCCCCCAACACGCATGTGCCCTACCAGGTGGAAGGACCCACTGCTGGTGAGCCTGCAGGCCGGCTCTTGGGGCCCTTGCCCCCTCTCTACCACCAAGAGGCAAACTGTTGGTAAGTCCTTGGAGCCTTCTAGACCGAGTCAACTGCTCTTCAACCCTGCCTCCCTCCGTCATGGCCTGTTCAGCTGGAGAGGCCGGGCAGGATCAAGGCAGCGCAGAGCAGTGGGGAGTGCAGGAGTCTGAAAAGCAGGCACAGGAGCAACTTGGGGCTTGCCTCTTCCTTGCGCTAATCTTCCCAGATCCTTAGTGTTGGCATCAGTAGAGTGGTGATAATCCATTGTCGTCCCAGCTGTTGGGAGGTGGGAATGACCAAGCAGGTGGGGAGTCCCTTGACAAACCCTGTGATACTGGAGAAGGGAGGGAGGCTTGGGTCAAGGTCCCTCCCATCTGAGGCGGGATCAGAAGCCATCTGGCAGCGAGTAAGTCCCTTCCTCCCTTTGAGGGCACGCCGTCCAGGCCTGCAAGACTGTCGGGTGCTGGGCTGTACTTGGGGGCGGCAGGTGCTCAGAACCCACGGTGTGGCCAGACCCGGGCCCAGCCAGTGGGAGACCTTCACAGCTTTGCCCAAACACACCTGGTGCAGGTGTCCCTCTATCCCTGTGACCCTCCTTCCCAGCCCTCCCCAAATCTGAATCATGGGTGTTTTGTTCATTTAAACAATTTGTTGATGTGCCCGTTGTATGAAATTGAGAAAACACTGAAATCTGTCAATAAAAGTTAAATCGTCCATAATCCCACCATCTTAGAATCATGATTAATGTGTGGGTGATTTCCCTCCCATACGTTTGTTCTCGGCATAATATATACAATATAGGCAGAGCAGAGAGGCTGCAAGGAAATCCCTCACATGTTGACAGTGACCGTCCCCTGGTTAGTGCACGGTGCATGTCACAGATCATATGCTTGCTTCAAATCAGAGGACATTTATATGTGTGTGTATAAAATCAGGGCTGTCTTGTAAATTAAGTATTGCACCCCACTTTTTTTGGTTTTCCAACATGCTGTCCGATTATTCATACAATTTTGATTAATGCAGATTTCCCCAAACTATAAAACTCTGTTGTTTCACCCAACACTGGCACGTTATGGAATGTGGACATATGCATGCATTCATTCATTCACTCATTCAAGAACCGGGGACTGAGTCTCTGGGAGGTGGCAGTCTGTGCTCACTGCTGAGGACACAGAAGGGACAAACCCACCTTGGTTTTGGAGAACTCCTGATTCAATGCTGACAAGCAAACTGAGGCCATGCACAGTGGACTCCAGCACTAGGGAGGAAATACTCAGGATCTGTACCCCGATCCCACTGCCCTCCTTTTCCCCATAGGGCCTGGCATGGAGCTGGGCTGTGTATGTGGCCTTTCCCCTCCCCTACCTCTGGGGAACCCTCCTGCAAACTCCACCTTCCCTCTTTCCCCACGTCCTGGTCCTGAGCCCCCACTTCTCCCTCAAATCCTCCCCATGCGTGCACCCATCCACCTCCCAAGCAGCCTCTCATCGGCCGGTGTCCACACTCACAATAGCAAAGACTTGTGTTGTAATTTCATCCTTACATTCCTCAACTGTGACTTACTTCAAGTCTCATAGTTGCAAAGTTGATCTTCAAGAGATCATCTTTAAAGAGTATTTTTCCTCTATGCTTTAGCTTCCAGAATATCAGGTCTGATGTGTCGCATTTTGTGAAGACACAGCACATTCTGGAAGGTGGTGGGAAATGCAGCCACAGTATCCATCTGGCAAACATTGTGTCCCTTCACGGGTCAGTCTGGCTGCGCTGCTCTGTAGCTGCCCCATGCTGCTGGGACACATTCCTCAGGGGCACAGAGGGAAAGTTGTCACCATCTTCTCATGGGGTGCTTCTTTGTGGGCCTGGCACTTCTTAGTGATGGGAATACATGTGTATTATCTAGAAAACTCACTTTCTCATGGTACTCACCATAAAGGCCAGGCAGGTTGTGACAGAAACAGCTCACGGTGTTGGCCTTCAGCTCCAAGAGCTGGGTCTGATGATGCGTAAGTTCTGGATCTACTGTCCAGCATGATACTATCCAGCTGTACCGTATTGTATAGTTAAAAGTTTCTATGAGGAGCGCCTGGGTGGCTCAGTCGGTTGAGCGTCTGACTTCGGCTCAGGTCATGATCTTGTGGTTCATGGGTTTGAGCCACGCGTTGGGCTCTGTGCTGGCAGCTCAGAGCCTGGAGCCTGCTTCGGATTCCGTGCCTCCCTCTCTCTGTGCCTCCCCTACTCATGCTCTGTCTCTTGGGATCTCAAAAATAAATAAACATTAAAAAAAGTTGCTATGAGAGTGGAGCTTGAATGTTCTCACCCTAACAACCATAACAAAATGGTAATTATATCAGGTGGGGGATGTGCTAAGTCACCTTATCGTGGTAAGCATTTAGCAATGTATACAGGTGTACCAAACTATCACATGGCACACTTTTGACCTGCATAATGTTGAATGTCAATTGCAATTCAATAAAGCTGGAAAAAAGTTGCATCTGGTTTCAGGGGTGTCTGGGTGGCCTTCACCCCAAATGATTGTTAGTGTGGATATCACAGCCCTAGCGGCAAGCCAGTTGCTTGTTGAGGGCAGTGTTGTGGGGATCAGGGCGTTCAGGGGAACAGAGCGGTAACCTGACTGTTCTGTTACCTTCTCGTGATGTCACCGATTTGAGCTGCTAGAAAACTGGACTTTCGTAGATATGCAACTGTGTTTCTGCCAGTCAACACCAGGAAGGCCAGCTTCGCCGCTGCACTTGTAAAAAGATGAATAAGTAATTCATAAAACATCCGCCTGTAACCCGTCAAGCATTCCTCGGATACTAGAGAGGACAGGCAAAGGGCAAGCGTGAACCCAGATTAAATGTAGCCACAAAATCAAGTTCCCTTTTTAAAAGTGTGATCTGCAAATCCCACTGTAAGAAGAGAAAAAGTAGTGTCCTGTGGGTGTGAGTTCCCAGGGGAGTCTGCTTAGGAAAGGCATTTGTGACCAAAGCTAGGTGGAGTTTCTGGAAGACTGCGGGAAAGCACAGGCTTGGGAGTTTGGAGTGCGGCCATTCTGGACCCACGGACTCAGATCTGACATTCCAGACATCTTATTGAGAGGAAGAGCGCTGGTCATGGTGGCTGGGCTTCTGTCGTCATGTTAAGGGTGAGTGCCCTCTGCAAAAGGGACTGCTCACGAGAGAACTGCAAATGCCGATAGACATTTCAGTCAGCGGGCAAGGGCTTGTGTGGTGCACTGGAAACCAGTGCCACCAAAATGTCTCTGCGCCCTGAACCACTAAACAAACTAGTGTGGGATGTCAGGTCCTCTTCTCATTCTTATTTAATGAAAAAGTACACATAAAATATTTAAATATCACTGATGCACATAAGTGAGTGCTAAGCTTCGCACTAAGTGCTACCTCACTGAGCTCTCGGAAGGAGCCCACGAGGTAGGGTCTCACTTTTCAGACGTGCGGGTTAAGGCACAGAGGGATTAAGTAACTTGCCTAAGGTCACAGGGCTCTAAAGTGATGGAACTGGCATTTGAATTCAGGTGGCCTGGCCCCAGAGTGGTTCTGCCACTCAAGGGGCCACTTCTCCTTTGGAGCAATAAGAAAATCATCACCAGTGGCATGAATAACCCCCGAGGGAGCAAAGGAAGAGGGGTTGTGGGAGCAGAGTTTTCGAGTGGTAAGCTGGCAGGAGGGTTCGACCAGGATCCTATGATGACTACATCTCACTAATGCTGGCTGGATGTGTGCCTTCCCTGGACCCATGCCCGCCAGAGGGCTAGAGCAAAGAGATACAGTGTTTCCTTTGAAGCCAAGAAGGTCTTGTTTGTTCCCTGCTGGGGACTGAGGGACGTATCTGGAGGTCCCTAGAGCTGAGGGGTGAGCCTGGGGGCAACAGGAACCTGCTGAAAATTACACGCCGCGGTGAGAACTAGAAGGCCAACCTATCCGCACCAGTGTGACATGTGTAAGTGTTAACATACTCTTACGAGCCGGTGGGGGGCACATCCTGAAGCCCCCCACCTCACCCCACTCCACCCGAGTGTACATGCGCAGAGGGCAGGAGGAGACAGGAGTGGGGGAAGTACACGTTGGGGCAGTCTTTTTGGAAAGAAAATTGGCAATGCCTGTGAGGAGTCTCCAAACCCTCCGTATCCATCACACACACACACACACACACACACACACACACACACACACACACCGGCCCCCTCCCCACTCTGACCTGCATCTCTGGCCCAGCCACAGCAAGGTCCCTGATGGTGCTGGAGCCCAGGGCCTCCGTCATCTGCTTGAACTCCTTCACCTCCACCTCTGCCAGCTACATTTAACCATGAAAATGCTCTCTCCAATACTTTTGAGAGAACAAAACGTTAGAAACAATTTAGACGTTCCAAAATAAGAGATTGTTTAAATAAATAAATTATGTTGCATCCATTTGATGGAACACTTTGTAGTCATAAAATCATGTTTTCAAAGAATATCTAATGATGTGGGGAAATACCTTGTGCTACAAGGTGTTAAAACCCAAAATTCAACTGAGTATTGAAGATCTAATTGGCTTTATTTGATGATTCATGAGTCGGGCAGCATCCCATCTAGGAAATAGAAAGGAGCTCTGAAGAGCTGAATAAAAGGAGGGGCTTTTCTAGGCAGAAGGGGCATGAACAAGGAAGGAGTGGATTACCTCTCTGGGGGACAGAAGGAGTCCACCAGGTAGACTACGTCTCCAACGCTGGCCAGGAAATTCCAGGTTGACTGGTTTAAGATTTACTCCTGGGGGAGGTTGAAACTGCAGTTAGGTTAGGTATTAGGTCTTGGTTTGCTGATGTGGGGCTTAGCACAAGTGACTCCATTTTGAGCCTGTTGCCTTTTTAAAGAATCCCCTCCCCCTCTTTTGATCATACTCTCAGTTTAATCGAGAGATGTGATCAAAATGTAAGGCATTAACACCACTCCCAGCCATGGCTCCAAAATTCTCACAGTTTTTTCTGATCCTCTGTGTGGTATTCACAGGTCATGATGAAGTTTGTTGAATCTCTGTGGTATTCAGAAGTCATGACTTCAGGTTTACATTTTAAAATCAGTCATTCTCTTCATTCCCTTTCTGATGTTCCAGACTTAAGGAGATCATGTTTTTTGGTGGTTAGCTGATTGCAAACATGTATTTAAAGCTTTTGGGAGAAGACAGCACACCTTGGGGACTACCATGATTATTATAAATAAGATAATTCCCAATGACTGTAGTACACTTTGGAACCATGGTCCCCAAGACTAAACCGATCATAATCAAATAGTCTAAAGAAAGACTCCACTCAAGGAATCATCTTTTTAAGCTAAGTAGCTTGCTCAGTGATCTTATGTAACTGAGTTTCATCTTCTCCAGAAGTATTAATTCAGGTGCATCAGGTGGTGTTGGCCACAGCACAGATACCTCTTTGCTCAGCTGAAAGATAATTAAGGGCAGTCTTTATCAAGAACAACTTTGGTGGAGAGTCTAAGGATTTTTAAGGATTTTTGTTGGGAAGCTATTGTTTTTTTCTTTTTAATATTTTTTAATGTTTATTTATTTTTGAGACAGAGACAGAGACAGAAGTTGAGCAGGGGAAGGGCAGAGAGAGAGAGAGAGAGAGAGAGAGAGAGAGAGAGAAAGAGAGAGAGAATTTGAAGCAGGCTCCAGGCTCTGAGCTGTCAGTACAGAGCCCAATGCGGGGCTCCAACTCATGAACCGCGAGATCATGACCTAAGCCGAAGTTGGATGCCCAACCCACTGAGCCACCGAGGCACCCCAGGAAGCTGTTGTTTTAACAGAAGATTTCACAATACTTTCTAGAGTTAAGGAAAAGTTCTTTATCATAGCTTCAGAGGAGAAGTGATATACTAAAGGAAGCTAATTTTAATCATGAATGTCTCTTGGTAATTCCCACTTGAGTGTGTGACCCAGGACTAGAAAGGTGACAGCCATGGAGGCCAGCGAATTTAGAGGTCTGTAGACCACATAGGCAGCTTTATTCTAAAATGTTTGTTTATTTATTTATCTTTTAAGAGAGAAAGAGGTAGAGAGAGAATCCCAAACAGGCTCCAGGCTGTCAGCACAGAGCCCAATGCGGGGCTCCATGAACCATGAGATCATGACCTGAGTCAAAGTCAGATCCTTAACCAACTGAGCCACCCAGATGCCCCAGGCTGTTTTATTCTGATTGCCCTTGCCTTATGTCTCTTTCCTTGTACAGAGCTTGGATGCAAGATTCCCTGGATTTGGAGCTGTTAACCAAAGACAGGGAAATGGACTAGTGTTTCTACCATCAGGGACAGAAATTGGAGTTTTTGATGACGAATTCAGTGGTCCGAAAGTCCCCCTTAGTCATGTCCTGGGAAATATAAATGATGGTGTTACCTTTCCAGGCCAATGCCAAAATAAAGGAAAGAAAGAGAAAAAGGGTTTCATGTTTAAAGTATGAAGTCTTGATCAGATGTATGGTGGAGCCTTCTTTAGCTGTGAGATGTATACCAACAGTTCTAGTCCCTGAAGTTTGGCTGCCATATGGGTAGTGAGGAGGACCTTTCTACAATTTAAGGGAAATCTTTGTTCTTAGTGATTTCAAATTGGAGGGTGGGAGGAAATTGGAAATTTCAGTTTGCAGCGTCATAGCCAAATATTTATTTGAGGAAACTAAAAGAATTCAGGACAGAGTCCAGTTGACAGGTGTATAACAGAACATCAAAGACAATTAACAGGATTAGAATCTAACATCTATAAAGGTAGAACATAATTTTTCCCTCTACCATTACCCCAATTTTTTTTTCCCAAAGATAATCACAGTAAAACTAATTTGTATTAAACTCGGCCTGATTATTTGCATAAATGCAACAAGGATAGTGACTGATCATATAAGCTCTTTTTAAGACTGCTTTGCTGGAACATTTCATAAGGAGTCTTAGATTGAACTCTTAAAAGCCCCAGAGGCCAGGAAGGCAAGCCAAGGACTCACCATCATATTTTACCTGCAATACCATTCCAGTAAAAGCCCGGGTAATATAGCCAATATTTCCAGTTGTGTCCCATTGCAAGAACAGATCCTTACTGAACTTATGGAAACAACTAACTATATTTCCATGAAGAAATTTAAGGGTTTCTATATTCTAGAGGGATCACGTAGGAAGAAAAACTAAATGTTTCATCTTTCTTTACAAAAATATACTGTAATTGCTGTAATTTATATATAGCTTAAGAGAAAAGTTCTTTAAATCTGGAAAAAGAAAACATTAGGTAACTAGTAATGTTTTCAAACAAAGAGTCATTAAAAATTATAATCATTCTTCTCAGTAGTCTGCTTGAATCCAGTTTTTCCATTAGTTCTGGAAATTTTTACCCAATTCAGTTTTTTTTTTTTTTTTGGAGAAGAGAGAGAGAGAAAGAGAGAGAGTGAGTGAGTTGGGAAAGGGTAGAGGGAGACAGAGAGAGAATCTTAAGCAGGCTCCACACCCTGTGTGGAATCTAGGGGCTCAATCTCACAACCCTGAGATCATGACTTGAGCTGAAATCAAGAGTCTGATGCTTAACCAACTGAGCCACCCAGATGCCCCTAGTTTTATGATCTTAAAGTTGTCAGGAACCTGTACTTGTCAAAGCCCTTCCCATGAACATTACTGAAGATGAAGCACTTTTGCAGGAACGCTTTTGCAAAAGCATCAGAGTAAAACAGTAACTCTATGAATGACAAAAGATAAAACATGCCCATTGTTAAAGATCTGATGATTACAATGGAATTTAGTTATTTCTGTGACACTCAACATTGTGAAATGATAACTGGCATTATGATGATAGCATTAGCCCAGGGTATATTAGACTTTAGCAATTTCATACTATTTCGGAAACACTTAGAACATGTACCTATACAAATACAACATAGAGGAAGCTTACTATTTTCTTGTTTGACAATGCTGCCCATGTTATTTAGCATATAAAGAAATCTAATTTAACATCTCCCTTTTTATAAGGAGAGAGAACAAATTTTTTGAGATGTTCCAGGGACCCTCTGGAAAGACCCAAAGTTATTTCAGGGCCAAAAGGCTTTATTTAGAATTTGATATTGGGAATTTTGTCGAAAATATCAAAAGGTTTAAAAACACTTGGTCAAATAACATCATAGCCCATGGTGAGAACCATAGTGACAATTAAAGACTTCTAGGAAAAGACAGAAAGTTAAATAGTTGAAAAATTAAAAAAAAAAACACCTTAGCTGTTTTAATAGAGAAAACTGAAGTAATCAAGGACATGATGATAAAGTTAAAATGAAGCACAACACATTATTTTGGTAAGACACAAAAATTTCTGCTTTTTAGGCAGATTACTTAACAGGTAAATAAACTTTCACAATCTATTACCATAAGGAGACCAAGTGTCCAAGAAGACTTTGCCCTTTTAACAGAGAGGAAATTAATTCTAATTTTTCACCAGTGTACTTTTTATATTAAAACCCATTTTTAAACATAAATTTATTTCATTCTTAACCAGCCTGACCTTACATAAGTTTCTTTCCCCAGATGCCTTTTCCATTAAACCTTTTACATTTTTTTTCTTATGTGAAAGAGAAAACTCTTTCCCATTCTGAAATAACCAATCTTACTTTATTTAAAAAAATTTTTTTAAATTGTTTATTTATTTTTGAGAGAGACAGACACAGAACATGAGCAGAGGAGGGGCAGAGGGACAAAGAGACACAGAATTCAAAGCAGATTCCAGGCTCTGAGCTGTCAGCAAAGAGCCCAACATGGGCCTTGAACCCACGGACTGGGACATCATTACCTGAGCTGAAGTCAGCTGCTTAACCGACTGAGCCACCCAGGTGCCCCACCAATTTTACTTTAGAACAAAAATCACTTTCTTCCTTTCCTTCTTTTTTCTTTCTTTCTTTCTTTCTTTCTTTCTTTCTTTCTTTCTTTCTTCCTTCCTTTTTTTTTTTAACAAAAATGCACCTCCATTATTCATAGCTTCTTTTACTGAAAACACACATCCTACTTTTCTTGTATATTAAGATGTTTCCTTTATTATTTCCAGTAGCTCTGATAATATATATTAGAATTTTTAGCCCTAAGAACTTTAATTTTTAGTGAAAATAAAGAAGCAAACAATTGGGAACTGTCCTTTACATTAGCATTCTGTGGCTTGATGTTAAACATTTTATAAATAAATACTTTTTATAATTTTCAGAAATGTATGCTCTCTCATAGTAATTTTATCAGCATGGCACAAAACGTGTTTACTAATAGATCCAAAATATCTTTAGTTCCTCTGCAAAGAAAGTCAAATGTGGAGAAGCCCATTGTTAGTAATTATTTTTGTTTGTGTGTTTTATCTTACTTGGAAATGATCTAGATATTTAATGACTATCCATTATTTAAATTAACTTAGCCAAACTTTAAGGTTTCAGGTTACCAAAAATAATTGGGGAACTGTTTTTAAAAATTACCTAAAAACTTTTATCTTTCTTACATCTATTTAATTTACTTGCTCTCAACAATTGCATTGAATTACTCATTAAGTTTTGATTATACCAAGTCCTTTTACTTGCTGAGAAATTTTGTAACAGGGATAATGTGAACTTATTTGAATATTAAACCCACTAAGAATAAAAGTTGTGTGTCTGCATTATATTAGATGTTGATAACTGTAAACACATGTCTATTTTAATTAAACCAACAAACTTAAGCAACAAACTTAAATTAACTTTAGTACCAAATATTTTCTCAGATTACATGAACCTGAAAAGCATTTGGGTTAGTTTCTGTTACATGTCTGAGAATGCTACAAGTCCTTAATTCATGTAGGTGCTTAATTCTCTTCAAGCCAATTAAATAGGTCTTTTTTACAAACTGATTTTAGTAGTACCATCCAGAGGTAGAAAATACCACACACCCATAACATATATACATATGTATATATACATATATACACACACATAAACATATAGGCAGATACAGAAACCATTTACAGCTTCCATTTTAAAATTCCTGCTATGAATAAAATACAATAATACAAACTAGTATACTCACTAGTGATAAAAACGTTGACTCTAAGTTGTTTCTCTGGTAGTTGAAATAAGTTAAGTTTACTTGCTCAGGTGGCTAAAGCTTTTTACTAATATTTGTGGTGAAGACATTTAAAATATTTTTCCTTCCCCTAAGTTTTAAATGACCCTTCCTTTTGGGTACATAGTTTCATTTCAGCTTAGGGGAGAAAGCCTAAAATAATTTCTATCAGGCTCTGAATATCAGCTTTCAATCTGGCCAATTTCTGACAACAGAGCTCCTTAAAACCCCTTTTAAATATCTTTCCAGTTTTTAGCTGGAAACAGTAAGTAGTTCTGGCAGCATTGGAAAACCCATGGACTTAAGTTCCCAAAGAGGATGCAAAGATATTTCACTCTGCTTGGGCGCTACAGGCAGAAATCTGGAAGACAGGGCTCCAGTAAGAAATCTCATCCTTCACTGGCTTCTGCCAGTTTTCCCAGGATCCCCTCTGCAGCCTCTGCTATCTGCCAGAATTTGGCAATATTTTTCATCAATTACATTTTAGTTTCTCTTGTCTATTTAAGGGAACTTCGTGGCAGTCTACCAGAAAATCCCTCAGAGTCCTGTCAACTCTGGGAGAAGCCCTTTGAGGGTAGATACGGGGGTGTCTACACTTGGTGTTAGCTTAAAGCTACACTTGGTGGACCTCCGTTTACTGTCTTGTGGCCCCCTCTAAATGGGAAGATGGTTTAGACACAGGATTAGTAGAATGAGGGCTCAAAGGAGGATGGAGAGGAGCAGTAGGACTTATGTCAATCTTACAGTGTTGTTTTAGGTACTTCTTGTATCTTTAATTTTTTACAACAAGTCTTTCAGTGAAGTTATTTTGGAATTTTTAAAGCCTTTTGGAGGCTTCTGCATGCAATTAAAATAGGTACCCCATTCTGCTTGCTTGATTTGGGAGTCCTTGCTTTCGAGTGCACTTCTTAAATGATCTTATCTAATTGGAACGCTCCCCATGATGGCCATTGTAACAACAGGTTGTTCTTAGTAAGATGTTGGCATTTTTGTATAGAGATTTACAGCTTCCAGAACCATAGTTCTTAGATATAAAATAGGCAGGTGTATTGGAAGGTGATATGCTCAGCTCTCTGAAATTTAAGGATTCCATTTTTATTATTACTTTTTTTTTCCCAGCTAAGCCTTTGGGTCTCTTGGAGCCAAACTAACACCCAAAAGCGATGTGCCTCGGTGACTGGGGATTGTGTGGTATTTTACAGTTGTACCTTATTGCATGGAAATTTTCTTGAGTTTGGCAGATGACCTGGTGTCACTCTAACCCATTTTGTGACCAACTCCCGTGGCTAACACGGGAGTCTTTGGGTTAGGTGGAGAGTCACCAATTTTGCAGCTGCAACATCTTTGGTCAACGCAAAACAAGACAAATAAACCAGGTGCGTCTTAAGGTATCGGCAGTACCCAATAGATATTACTATGTCCTGGCCAAGAGAAGGCTCTGTGTATACCACCAGCAATTCCTGTGAAGCTTGGGACTAGAGAAAGGGCTGAACCAGGAGACTCCAAAAGTGAGTGCTGTGGACTGGGCTGGGTTTCCAACAGGGGAATTACATACTGGAAAGCCAATTAGATTGGAAACTCAACACAAAGAGAGCAGAGCTCAGAACCCAGAGGAACTGACCCACAGCCCTTAGAAATGGTGAGAAGGACAGAACACTCAAAAGAGTTCACAGGTATCATGCTTGTGTTGTCCCTGAAGCCAATGGAAGTCTCCTTCAGTCCCACTACTGCCGCCAAATCTGCTAAAAAACAAATGCAAATATGCATTGAAAATCTAATTGGCTTTTTTCATGATTCATGAATCCGACTGCATCCCATCTAGGAAAGGCTCTGAAGAGCTGAACAAAGTGAGAGACTTTTATAGGCAGATGGAAGCAGGGACAAGGAAAGAGTGAAACCTCATATTTCTTTGGAGGGTGGAAGGGGTCTATCCAGCAGATTACCTCACTACTGCTGACCAGGAAATTCCACATTGATTGGTTAAGATTTACTCCTGGGGGAGGTTGAAACTGCCGTTAGGTTAGGTATTAGGTCTTGGTTTGCTGATGTGGGGCTCAGCACAAGTGACTCCATTTTGAGCTTGTTGCCTTTTTAAAAACAACGGTTAGAGAATAAAAGCAAGACACAGAATTGCTTATAGAGAATGATTCAAAGTTTGTGAAAAAAATGATATGCAGAGAAGAATTCTTGGAGGGAAATACGCAAAAAGCTAACAGGGTGACATTAAGGGAGATATAATCATTTTCTTTGTGCATTCTTATGTTTCTAATTATTCTTTAATGTGCATCAAGGGTTACTTTCTATCAGAGAAAATAGCCATTAATTCTTAAAAGTAGCAACTGATTTCTAGTGCGGGCAACACATTTTAAGCAGTGATATTCATGTATTCATTCATTCATTCATTCATTCATTCATTCAATTTGTCAATAAAGGTTTAAAAAAAGTACCCAACATATAGTATGAATTATTTAAGTGTTAAAACTAATTTTTTGATTAGTTCCATCAAAATTCCCTCATACCATAATGTGCCAAAGGCTGGGGTAGGCCTGGGGTCTAGCAATGGAGTGGGCTTGGTGTCTGTCTTCTAGAAGCTCCTAGCCCTGAATGGGGAGGGGGTCCCACAAGCAGAGCCTTAGATGGCACTCCTTGAGCGGCCAGCTGTAACCGTGGCAGGTCCACAGATTGGACTCTCAGAGTCAGAGGAGGGCTGGATAAGCTGGGTGGATATAACTGTCTCAAATGCTGACCCAAATGAATAAATTTGCCCTCAGTCACTAGTGTGGTTTCATATTTGCCTTCTTATACACTTTGGTGCCAGTCCCCAGTCTCCACTCTGCTAGCCGACTTTCCCAGGCACAGACCACAGGATACCCTGGAGGATTCTAGAGCCCTCACGGGACTCTAGAGCCTTCAATAACTGTGGCTGCAAGTGCAGGTACAGACTCCCAGAGATTCTCCAGGGATTCAAACACAGCATCTCTGAGCTACTCCCATCTCCCCCTGAATGACACCATCTGATTCAACTTTGTCCCCCACTTTTTAAAAAACTATTTACTTAGTTAAGTCTATTCATTCATTTTGAGGGAGAGAGAGAGAGAGAGAGAGAGAGAGAGAGAGAGAGAGAGAGATTCCTGAGCCTGATGTGGGGCCCGATTTCATGAACCATGAGATCAGGACCTGAGCCAAAATCCAGAGTTGGATGTTTAACTGACTGAGCCACCCAGGTGCCCCAGCTTTGTCCCCCACTTGGAGTCTGGTACCATCAACATACATTTGACACTAGCACGTTCCCTTCCTCCCATCTTCCTTTCCTGATTTCCCAAGATCCATATGACTCAACTTAGCCTTTCTCTGTAGTGATATTACTTCCCAGGTTGAACCTCTTAGCCCCCCTGGCTCACTGCCCATTCTGACCTTCATGGTTTGTGCCCTGGGCAAATTCAGGGGAGGCTCACTCAGGATTCTGAGTGTTGGCCAGAGTCAAGGGACTTATTTTTTGTCTTAACTTGGTCATTCTCATTTGATTCCCACTTTCTTCCTTGAAGATGGTGATAGACCTCAGCATTTACCCAGGAAAACACTGGGGATGATTCTTGGTAATTGTGTCTGATGTATGTGGACCAGCTCACATCTGTGAGCCAAAAGCTAGCTATAACATTTTCTGGAAAACTACATTTTCCCAATATTTGGTCCCTTTTGTTTCTAGTGGCAAACAAAACTGATACCTCTTCCCAAGGTAAAATCAGGCCTGAAAAATGGAACTTTGACAAAGCAGGGACCACGTCATGGCTGTGTGCCACATGGTAGACACATTTAAGGCATGAGAGGAGAATAATAAAGATACCAACATCTTAAGAAAATTAGTTCTTGGATTCCCACTGGTAGTTTTATTTCATAACATGATACTTTGTTTTAATTTGCAGTCTTAAAAAACCCCCCGCCCCCAAATTTAGAGATCATGGGCTATTTCATCGATTCCTGTGCAGGTAGGCACAGCACAAGCCACATTCTGACCAAAAAGTCCACTAGCTTTATGGTCCCCCACCCCTCCAAACCTAACTCAAAATCAATGATGGCTGTTGCAGGTAAGTGAGGGACCCAAAGTGAATGCCCAGTGTCCATCCAGGATATTCCAGCTCCACAGTCTTGCAAAGGAGCAGGAATGCATTGTTGTAACTCTATCCAGTATAGCTCAGCAGATTTTCTTGGCCTTTGACTAATTTATACAAAGACACCATGAAGACATCCAGGTGAGTCCCACTTTAAAATATATGACCGAGGGGCGCCTGGGTGGCTCAGTTGGTTAAGCGTCCAACTTCAGCTCAGGTCATGATCTCGCCATCTGTGAGTTTGAGCCCTGTGTCCGGCTTTGGGCCGACAGCTCAGAGCCTGGAGCCTGCTTCAGATTCTGTCTCCCTCGCTCTCTGCCCCTCCCCCACTCACGCTCTGTCTCTGAAAAATGAATAAACCTTAAAAAAATTAAAAAAAAATATGACCGAGGTAGGAAAATTACAATTATAAATAAATTACCACTAATTTGTTATTTCAGAACACAACCATTCACTTTATGAAAGACGTCTGTTGAGATGCCTTCCATAACTAGCTGTCCCAATGCAGTAAATCAGATTCAATTTACAAAAATTCAATTTACAAACATCTTTTTTGGAACAGAGCTACTATGCAAAGCAAGGCACACCTGTAGCTCTGAGACTTCTGGCAAGTTTGCTGGCTGCTCTTTTGCCCAGAAGAGCATGAGGAGTCTGGCTTCTCCCTCCCCCACCCTGCCCCACACACCTTGCTTCCGTCTTGTTTGTGAGTTTTCTGACCCCTGGTCCAGGTATTCCTTGTTTTCATCCAATGCGGAGGGTATTATCAGGCCTCCTTGCTTCTGTGGCAAGTGACAGAAAACCCAAAGCGAATGGAATTAAGGTAACAGTGGGTATTTGCCAGCTCACAAAACGGAGAGATGCAGCGATGGTACTGGTTTTGGGTGTGGCTAGATGTAGGGCTTAACACAAGCAGGGCCGTTTCTCCATTTCTGTGGGTGTCATTCTCAGACTCCTCCTTGGTGACCTCTGCAAGTTCTCTGCTCTCCTGTCTTGGTGTGGGGATGGGGACCACAGCCCTCCAGCAGCTCAACCCCACCACTGGTGTGTATTTAAAAATAAAATACAAGATTCACTCTGATTGGACCAGCTTAGGCCACATGCCCATTCCTGGACCAATTACAGTGTTCAGAGAGCTATGATGTACTGATGGGCTGGGACCTGAAGCAGGATCCCTGGCCAGATGCCCTTAGGTTAGGAAGGAAAAGCAGGGGCACCTGCCGGGATAAAGGATGTGTTCTGCCAGGACAAATAGATGTTACCATGTTGACTTCTTCCCTTTGTTGGAAAAACCAGAAGCGGTGTACAACTTTGGGGGGGGAACTTTTGGGAGAGTGGCATTCCAGGTCTTTACAAGGATATGCTTAAAAGAGGATGCTGGAGGAGGTAAGGATGGGAATGACTGGCCTCTGCTTGGGGTGGGGGTCCCGTGGCCAAGGACCAATAGTTCATGGCAGAATAGCCACGTAGGTCAGACTCTTCCCAAGTTCTCCTTATTGAGGGATCACCTCTCTCACCTCTGGTGGCACACCTCTGAACCTTGTTCTCTGGGGAGTTTTTGAAGGCTCATTCACCCTGAGCTGAGAAGTCTGCTCCCTCACCTCCATGGAGAGAGATGCCTGACCTCAGCAGCAGAGAAAACTGTGTAGGGAGGAGAAGAAAGCCTCAAGGTTGATCTTCAGGCAGGCTTTCCCCCTAGGAAAGGAGAGCACGTGGTCAGGGAAGCAGGGACTCTCCAGGAGAATCCAGATGGGACCCTGTAGGTGTCTAGACCAATTCCCCACCAAACACATGGGCCTCTACAGATCTCTCAGCATCTTTCTTCTGCTTGAAGAAGGTGGACCTAAAGGAGGCTCCTAGGACCACTGACTTTCTGTGATCCTGAGGGCTTGACAGATCATTGGAGGGTATCTTTATACAGTGGGGAAACTGAGGTCTGGGGTGGGGGAACTTGGTTCTGGTCTCCCCCTCCTCTCCCGAGCCCAAGCAGCACCCAAGCATGCTCTCCCTTGTGTGCTTCACTCTTTTAGTCATAGGTAATGGCCCTTTCTTTTTTTTTTAATTTAAAACAATTTTTAATGTTTATTTTTGCATGAGAGAGAACAGAGCGCAAGCAGGGGAGTGGCAGAGAGAGAGGGAGACACAGAATCTGAAGCAGGGGAGTGGCAGAGAGAGAGGGAGACACAGAATCTGACACAGGCTCCGGACTCGGAGCTGTCAGCACAGAGCCTGACACGGGGCTCGAACTCACGAACCCAAGATCATGACCTGAGCTGAAGTCGGACGCTCAACCGACTGAGCCACCCAGGCGCCCCAGTGATGGCCCTTTCAATGGCTAGTTTTTAACCTGTTGATACCATGAGAGAAGCAGAGTAACGAGGAACAGAAGGGGGGGGGGGGGAGTGGAGCAGTACAGAAACAAAAACAAGATGAGTGCTGTTGTCACAGGAAGTGCAAGTCTAAAGCAGCGGTTGGGTAACATTTTATGAATCACTGCCACTTTTGGTAATCCAAGGGAGGCGGTCAGAACCAATCTATTGTGTGAGAAGTATTACTTTCAGAGGAGGCACCCGTAGAAGCCAAGCACTCATTACAAGATGCTCTTATGTTCCAACATGGTGCAGCTCCCCAGGCCCTTGCTTCTGAGCTGGTACAGGAGTCTTACCACCTCGATTCTTGCCCACGACCACCTATCTTGCCAGCCCAGGCTCCCAATGACTTCCATCAGTTTCAAGAAGTCAGAAGGCTGGTGTCATCTTGAAGAAGACATCGCACGAGTGGAAAGTCCTGGTCAGAGTCCCCGGGGCGAATGGCAGACTTCCACCTCCACTGAGGTCTGGGGTGGGGGAACTTGGTTCTGGTCTCACACCCAGAGGGCTGTGAGGATGGGTGAGTGCAAGGCTCTGGGATGCAGGGATAGAGTGAGGCTCTGGGAGTCTCTGCTGAAACTCCAGCCACAGGGGCCCAGTCCCCTCCAAGCTGCGCAGCAGCGCCGAGAAGTAGTCCAGAGTCTCAGAAGGAGCAAAGGAAGTCAGTGAGGAGAGGCCATTGGGGAAGGGCCAGAGCTAGAGGAAAAGGGTGGAGAGGCCCAGAAATCCTGAACAGGGAGAAGAGGAGGTGGCCACCAAACACATGGGGGTGGGGAGACTCTTCTGTGCTTTAGTGGGATGCAGGTAGGCGTCAAGTTTCGGTCTCTGGAGGACGCCAGGCCTCTGGTCATTGTCCAGTGCTCCTCACCTCTCACCTTGACTCCCACCTCCAAGGAGCTCCGCTGCCCGGGAGGTCTCCCAGTGCAGCCCCAGGGCAGCCAGCGCGAGTCCTCAGGAAACGCAGAGAGCACGGGCGCCGACAGGGGGCGCCAGCGAACTCGCCCTCTACGCCGCACCCCCCACCCCCGCCCCGCTCCGCGCTCGAATCCTCAGCAGGGCTCAGGCGGTGGGGCGCGGCCTCCAGGTGGTGGGCGGTCGCTACCGGGTCGGTCAGGCCAGTTGAGCCGCACAAAACCTCTGCGGCCTCTGAGCGGCTGTGCGCACCAGTCGAGGTCTCCCAGGTCGCCTGGAGCTGGGCCCTCCTGAGGTGCGCGGCCTTCGAAGGCCGCGGCCACCTCGGGCCTGGAAGAAGTACCCCGGGTCAGGAGGCCACCACTCGGGACCAACCCATATAGGCGCTGCGAAGGGCCCCGGGACAGTGCCAGGGCGCGCGGTCCGGCTCCCTGCTTCCCTTGGTCCAGGCGGGGACTGGCGGCTTGAGGGTTAAAAGGCGACTGCCACCCCCATTCTCTTGGGGAGAAAGTGCCTTTTCTCCAAGTCCATATGGCCACTTCCTTTCGACCTGCTCGGCCCTGCTCGCCTCTTTGTCCGAGCTGTCACTTATAAAGAATCACTTGACTTACAATAACAGGTTCAAAAGACGACAGAGTATAATCAGTTGATCCACGAAGAATTGAAATAAAGAACACCCCACTGCTCTGGCTATCATTCCCATAGAGATAGTGATATCATTGATGTGATTGCGATGCTAATTTCTATACAAGGAAAAAAAAACCTTGTATTTTGGAATTTGTTCAAAGAGAATTTCAGACACATCAGATTGGAAAATGAGAACTGAATTCCTAAACTTTTTTGGGTAGGCGGGGGCTTTAAATTTTTTTTTTTTTAACACCACTGCAAAGATTTAAGTGGACTTTAAGAATCTCATAGAACTAGCCTGTTGGGGGAAACACTGTTTTCTCACTCTCGGAAATCCTGGGGAGAGACAGACAGATAGATAAATGATGGACAGATATAGATTGAGAACGCCCTGGGTATTCAGGAAAGAGTCCGAGGGTGCAGGCATGGGTGACCAGGCCGGGTGCCCACTGGCGGGCCGCGCACAGAGGAGCGGACCATAGGCAGTGAGGTTCCAAGGCCAGGTGCCAGGGACAGTGGGTTGCGTCTGTACCTGAGCCCCTAGTCCGGCCCGCTGCCCAGCTGCTCCTCTTGGTGCGGAGTTCTTTGTACCTAACCTCACTGTTGCACCGGTCCTTTGCCACTGAGTGCCTCCTTCCACAGGATGGGGTGGGGGGTAGGGAGGTTGTGTCTGCTTCTTCTTTATCTTTGCTGTTTATGTATTGTGGTGCCCTGGTTTAAAACCTGCCAGTCATCTTAGAGGAACTCAGTTCAGGCAGGCCAGAACAAGTCTTACCTGAATCAATGTTTTAAGTGTCCCTGTGGCTTGGCGTTTTGAATAATCAATCTGTCTCCAACCCTTCTTAATCATGCACAACACAGGCCTCTCTCTCTCTCTCTCTCTCTCTCTCTCTCTCTCTCTGTCTCTCTCTCTCTCTCCCCCTCTCACCCTTCCTCCCTCCCTCCCTCCTCCATTATTTGTCAACTCTTTTGGATCCTGTCTTTCTGCTATTAACATGCCCCAATGTCACATGCGAGTCTTTTCTTTAAAACAAGCTCCTCATTGGTGTATCTGGATACTTCTTTTATTATTATTACTGAATCTTTTTTTCCCATAATGACACCAGGATCATTATATAATCCCATAACAAAGAGGCTTTTGAGGCACCAGCTTTTGTCAACTCTAGGACAGAGAATCCATAATTGCATTATTCAGCTTTTTCCCCCCTTCTTTCCCCCTCTCCCTTGCTTCGCAGAAACCCAACCTCCTGCATCACTCACATCTCTACCTTGTTACCTCGCCTTACATTATTTACCAAAGCGTTTGCCTTGAGGACCAGCATTTGCAAAGTTGCCTTAAAAAAGTTATTTTGTTTGATAATTAAGTCCTGGAGCCCACCGCGTGATGATTATTCTGGACCCATAAGGCAGAGAACCTGCGTGACGTTTTTCTCGAAGTTTAATTACCGTATGCTAATTTCCTTGCCTACTACGTGATTAATTAAAATCATATTTTCATAATCATTTGGCACTAGTATTGTTTTAGAATTATCATGATCTCCTAAATAGTGTCTGTAAATAAAGTCGCCTCTAATGGCAGGCGCGGGAGGCGAGGCTGAGGACCTCTTCGTGTTTGTATCGCGGCGATTGGCAACATAACTGCCTTATTTACATTAAATACGCCACAAGGTTACAGCGCGGATCAACGTCATTTGATCGCTGATGACTCCCTTAAACGCCCGGGCTGTGACTGATTCTCCGCGTCCCGCTGTCCACCGAGATTCACCCGGGAGTTTTTTTTTTTTTTCCCCCCAGAAAAGAAACAGACTTTAAATAGTTTCAGGAGCAGGTAAGAATTAAGCCTTTTCCTCTCCCCCTCTCCGTCTCTCTCTCCTCTCCCTCTGTGGCAATCTCTCTCTCCCTCTCGGCTGGATAAAAAATTCTTTAGTCAAAGGCAGGAATGCAAAGTAGTGACAAGCGAAGGGGCTGATATATGTCTCAGTAACGAGTCTGACAATCAGAATGTAGCTCTTGGAGAATAGATAGATTTTAATAAGTGTGTTTACATGAGCTCAAGGTCAGAAGCAAGCTGCGCTGTGTTAAATGGTTTCTTAGTTGCTAGACAGAGAGAAAAAATGGACGATCACACACCATTCTTTGTAGATTATTATATCAAGGGTTCAGTCTCTGGCTCATCAAAGCTAAATGCCGCAAGACCTATCTAGTTGCTGTGAATTATGCCAGGGCGACAATGGAGAGCGTTTTTAATGGTACAATGCATTTCACCTACCAGATAGGGGGAGGCCAAGCCGGGGATGGGGATGTCTGCTGGGGCTGGGTGATGAGTATCAATGAACGGGGCGATGCTGAAAAGAGGCAGATGAAAATCGAGCCCGCCCTGCCCCGGCTGGGCTGGGAACAGTTCACAGGGCTCTGCCGAGTGGGCGAGCGAGGCGCGCGAGCAGGGCGCCCGTCCCCCCTCAGCCCCGGAAAATGATCAAGTCAATCATGTGGACATGTTTCATTATTCATTGAACACAATCTTTTACAACGCTCCGTTTACGTGCCCGAGTTTGCTCCCGACGCCCGCGTTTCAATGTTTAAGGTAAGGAAAACAAAGGTGGGGGGGATCCCGGGGCGCGGCGCGGTGGGGGTGGGGGCGGTGGGGGGGGCGCGGCGGCGGGGGGGGGGGCGGCGTCCGGGAGGTGGCAAAGTGAGTTTGGACTCTTGGCGTGGCCCCCCGTCCCCTCCCCCTCCCCATCTCCGCGAGGCCTGCCGCCGGGTTCCTTCTCGCCCCTTCGCGATTAAAAAATACGGTCTAATTAAATATCCGTGGCTGTGACGTTGGCGAGAGAAGCTGTCAGCGGGGGGAAAAAAGAGGAAGAAACCGGGAAAGCGGCGGCGGCCGGGCATCGAATGGCGCTAGAGAACTTCGGCGGCGAGCGGGACCCGCGCCTGGGCCGCCGCCTCCCCCGCCCGCGGTCCCGGGACCGTTACTTTGAAAAAGAGTCGCCGGGCCGCGAGCCGGGCGCGCGGGCCGGACCCCGCGCCCAGCTCTGGGCCCAGCCCGCGCCCCCCACCCGCGCGCGGCCCGCGCGCCGCTCTCAGGCCCCGGGAAACTTTCAAAAGGGTCTGGGGGGTGGGGGGAGTCGTAGCTGCAGGGGGAGGCTGGGGCTGCGGAAACTTCTGCTCAAGTGACTTTCCCCATTTTCTCCTCTGCCTGAGACTCGGGCGCCCCTCGCTCCCTTTCTCCCTTCACGGCTCGCTGCGGGATTCTGGCCCCGCCGCCGGGGGGAGAGAGGCTAATTTGTAACCATTTCTTTTTTTTTTTTCTTTTTCTTTCTTTCTTCTTCTTCTTCTTTTTAAAAATCAAAGTTAGCTCATGCTTACAGTGTGTCAAACTTGCGGGCGCCAAGGGCCGCTGAGACCTGCCATTTTGTGTTTTCATTGGCCTCCTGTGGCCCGAGAGCCGGGCGAGGCCGAGGTCGGGGTGCTAGGGTCCGAACCCGCGACCCCAGGAAAGGCAGCGTCGCCCGCAAGCACAGGCGCCGGCCGTAGCACCTGCCCCAGTCCAGGCCAGGCCCGGGGGCCAAAGATACAAATAAAGAAAGAAATAAGTAACAGGTTTATGAAGGGAAGTGAGCCGGCCAGCCCTGGGCTGGAGAAATGAGGCCAATCGGAGTGAGGGGGTCCGGGCGTGGGGGCCTCTGGAAGGCGGAGGAGATAGAGGGTTGGGGGCGTCCGGGAAGAGTGCAGTTTGGGGGAACAGATCCACTAGCCCAGATGTATGACTGGGGGGAGAATGATCTTTGTGATAAACCTTTCTGTTTGCTTCAAGACATTATTTTTTGAAGATCAAGAATTGAGGAAAACAGTCGTAGGCGGGACCAGGATGTATTTTAGGCAAAAAAAAAAGGGGGGGGGGAGCTTTTCTTTGATGATGAGTAGGAAAGTGTCCAGATCTCGACGCGCCCATCTGTTGCAGTTTTGCAAATAATTTAAAATATAGATATCTCTATATAGATGGATGTACGTGAAGCGGAAGGTGGAAACGCAGGCGCCGAGAAGTTAGAAAAAAGAAAGGGGATGCGGGGCAGAGAGAGATCTATCCCCACCCCCCCTCTCCTCCTAACTCTTCCAAGGAAACTCCAGCGGGGCTTTCTTTGGGGACAGGTGGAAAGTTGTCTGCCCCCTCCCTCCCTTCACTTCTGTATTGTGAGCGTTCCTACTGTCCGCCTTCTTAGCCAACCTGGACACAGCCCCCGTCATGGGGGTTGGGTAGGGACGGCGGGGCAGTGGCAAGGAGCTGGGGGCCGAGGAGGGGCAGGGCGGGGTCCCAGCCCCGCGCGCCTGTCTCCGCCGCGGCTGGGTTTTGTTTGCCGGATATTGTTATGTCTAACGAGTGCCTCACAGGAGACGTGATTTGTCAGCCGCCTTCGTTTTCACTTTAGCAGAAAATACGGCGGCTGCGCGGCGTCCTGGCCTGCGGGTCCGGGCGCCGGGTGCGTGCCGGGGCGCGGGTGGGGGCGCCGGTGCGCGCGCGGGTGGGAGCGGGCGGCCGGCCGGGCACCGGCCAGGGGCAGTGGGCCGGGAGGGGCGAGTGCGCGCGCGGTGCCGGCCTCCCGCTCCTCCTGCGCCTTCTCCCGGCAGCCGCCGCCGTCGCCGCTGTGCAGTATAGCAGAAATCCGACAGGGGCCGCGTTTGCTGAGCGCATCCGGCCGCCGGGCAGCCCGAGCGGGCCGCCGGGCCCGGCTGGCCGGTGTAGACGCGCGGAGGGGGTCCGGGAGGGGGGGTGGGCAGGCGGGGAGGGGCGCGGGAAGCGAGCTCGGCCTGAGAGCTAGCCACCCCCCCTCCCCCCAGTCTCTCATGTCCCGGGTGTCTCCGGCGAGTTGGGGAGCCCCTGGAGCCCTGGCCTTGGCGCCCCCGCCCCCTGCCAGGGCTTAGGTGAACTTGGGGTGGGGTGAGCGTGCGTGCGTGCGTGTGTGGGTATGGTGGGGGCAGACTGGGAACGCACTGTTTTATTTCCCAGTTTGATATTCGCAACTGGGTTTTTACTTTAAGACCGGCTTTGCTCACTGCTGGGGTTGGGAGGGGGCGATCTTTTCCCATCACTCACATCTTTGTTCATTGTTCACTGAGTGGAAGGCAGGCGACTTAAAGAGACGAAAGAGAGGAAAAACGGGGGGGGAAAGAGAAAGAGGAAAAAGAGGGGGAGCAAGAAGAGGGAAGGACGAGAGGCGTGGGGAAAAGCGCCCCCGCCCTCGCCCGGGTCGGGCTGGACCGTGAAACAGTAAACCCGCGCACGGAGGGTCGCCGGGAAAGTGGACATTACCGCTTTAATTAACTTCGAGATGCTCCGGCGGCGGGACCTGGCGTAGCCGTGACGCGCCCGCATAAATCTGCCCGGCCCGGGGCTGCTCCGAGAACTCGTACAGTAGCCGCGTCAGATCCAGAGCGCGCCTCCCAGTCCGGAGCCAATTTGCATAATTGGATTTTTTTTTTTTTTTTTTTTTTTGCCTCCTTCTTCCTCCCTGAAACTTGTTTGAAAACCCAAGTGAATACCACGACGACCTGCACGCACCAAAGCGAGTGCCAAGTAAGTGCCCTGCCGTGGCCTCGGCGCGCCCAGAGGTTAGCGCTCAAAGCCGGCCAGCGAGGAGCCGGGAGCCGCGCGCTGCCGGCGGGCCTCGGCTGCGGGCTGCTTGCTGGCAGAAGGACTGCGGCCGCGGGCTCGGGGGCTCCCGGCTGGCAGCTCGCAGAACTTTTTCTTCGCTGTCTCCCGACTTCTCGGGCCAGGTGAGGTGTTTGGGCCACGCGTGTACCTGTAGCGAGACTCGGGAGGCGACCTTTGGGGCGCGGTGGAGTTGGGCATCTCGGGTCCCGGGCGAGTAGTGGGTCCGGCGTGGAGGGCAGAGCTGCGAGCGAGAGCGAGCGGGGCCGGCTGCTCGTCGCGCCGCGCCGTGGATGCAGCTAGCTAAATGCTTCCCCCATTATTCTAAGGTTTGTGTCTCTGGCTCTGTGTGTGTGTGTGTGTGTGTGTGTGTGTGTGTGTGTGTGTATGTGTGTGTGTGTGCGCGCGCGCGCGCGTGTGTATGTGTGTGCGTGCGTGTGAGTGATCGGCTTTAAAAAGAAAAGCAGCCAAAACAAGAGCAGGAAGGGCTTCTTCCTTAGCTCCCGAACCCCCCCCCCCCCCCCCCCCCCCCGCCTCCCGTTTCCCCAGCATCATTTATTTCTGTTGCTCAAAGGAGAGAGTAAAGAGCTTCTTTGCTAGATGGGGTCACCGAGAAATTGACGATTCTGTTGGAAATGCCATAAATGCTATAGCCAAAATGTAGCTGCATTAATAAAATACCAACCCTTGCCTGGCGAGGAAAGTGGTTTTTATAGGATCTTAAATTTTATTAAAAATACATAATATATTATTAGTATTATTTACAGTGTTCAGAACCTGGGGGAAAGTCGATTGGCTTGGGAAAGAACTGTAGCCCTGGTTCCTGTTTGCCTAGGAACTTGCTAGGGGCTGGGCCCACCACCCCTCCTGGAAGGGGTAAGGACTCAGCTTCCCGCCTGGGGAGTCACAGGGGGGTGCCCCCAGCAGCCCTCTGGCCTCTGCTTGTAGAGAGCCTAGAGCTTCTGGCTGAAGGCTGCTTTAGTTATGATGTCATTCTGATACCAGAGTGCAAATGTCTCCTGATTCCACCATTAACCGCCTGGCTGATTTGCTTGGTAATGATAGCACTGACGTCCAGCGCCTTGACAAATGCAGGCCTGCAGAGTCCTAGGAATTAACTTCTCCCCCCACTGAGGAGGGAGCAAGCTGCCAGAAGTCTCACCACTGGGCCCCTGCCTTGGAACTTTGTCCTGTCTCAGTCCAGACACTGACATGGGTGACAGGCCCCTGGACTGAGAGACCTCTGTTGTCCTATAGTTTGGAAAACTTTTAGAAGGCTTCTGTTTCTAGAGCGCCTCTAATCTGGCCAAACTTGAATCCGGTGGTGACCAGGCAGAGACATTTAGAACTGATGGAGGGCCAGGACCCCAGGTATCTCTGGGGCCATTGCATGGAAGAAGGGCTTGTGACATCTGCTTTCTACCTTCAGTCCCTTAACTGTGACTTTATGTTAATATCACTGCAAGTAAACCGGATTTAGTGTGGATTTTTAAATAGTGTACAATGATTTAAGATTTCTTTTGATTTACTGTTCAAATGAAATTTGCATAAATGTGATGAAAATGAACTTAACATCTGGGCATATGAAAAAAGGTTAGTACCTCATATGTCATCTGCAGAGAAAGTCTCTAAAATGCTTTCACCCTAAACTGGGTTCGGGGAGACAGTTCCTAGAGACATAAATGCTAATTATGGAAAACCTGGAGAAAGCGCTTTCGATAAATTTGCATTCTCTTGGACCACTGCTCTGAAAACCCATCTTGTTCTGTGCCTGGAGTGCTTAACTTCTGAGCAGGCTTGAGATCCTCACAACTCAGCAAGTTAACTGCTGGCTGGGGCTATCTTCACGGACGACTTAGGGCAGGCAGGGAGCGACAGTCACGCTGCTCTGGTCCGAGCTGGAGGCCGGTAACCCCTATAATGGGAGAGGACAGGGAGGTGGCCAGTATGCGCAGCCCTACTAACCACAGCCGCCCAGTGGGTCCTGAAGGATCACTGCCTGCTAAGCCTCAAAAAGCCGAGCGATTAGGCTGTCTGCTCTGCCTTAGGTAACCAAAGAAATTTCCATCAGCTCAGACCTATAAAATCCACAAGCCCATTCAAATGAACTCTGAACTCCATCTTACTTTTTTGAGCAAGACAAGCTTATCTCTGGCATGAGGAAATCGGAGTTAAACAGCCTTCCCCAGACATGGTTGCCTTTTGCTCAAAAGTTGGCTATGAATGGCACAGGTGTTTTTAAGGTGCCTTGAATGGAGGGAAAGAAAGGCAGCAGTGATGCTCGTGAGAATACAGATGAACTTATTTTTTTAGAAGAGGATCATAAAAGAAGAAAGCAAATAGATTTATTTTTCCAGTTTGAATGAGGACAATTATAGCTTTTTAACATCTTTGGATTTAGTGTTTTTAATAAGCCTTTTAAGTAAGCTGAAATATCAGCTTGCATTTTGTTCTCAGCATTATTTAAAGTGAGACTTGATGCACGTTTAACAACAGAAGTGAGCTTTCTCCAGGTCAGTTTTTGTCCATGCTGAGGACAGCAGTCCCCAAATGTCTCTTCCAGAACCTAGAGTAGGTGAGTGCTCAGCCCTGCTTTATCCTGTCTCCAAGGCAGGCCTCAGATTTGAGCTGGAAGGACACTTGTGGTCAGGTGGCCTTCTCAGGCTGCGAAGCCTGGCTTGTGAGGTCTAAAAGCAAGGCATGAGTTCATTGGCGTTGGAGAGACTCCTCTCTGCTAATAGGGGCTTTCTCTGTGAAACCATACCTGCCCTGCATACCGGCATGCTCCCTCCAGGACACACCATGGCAGGGCTTCGGGAGGATAGAAGGAAAGAAGCATTCCCAGGGCAAGTTGGGGGTGGAAGGCTCTGCCTGGCTGGTGAGGCTCACTGTGTATTTTACCTGGTTGAGTGGTACCCCGTTGGGAGTTGTTGGGACAGAGGCATTTTATCAAGGAGAGGGATTGGTTGCTCAGGTCTAGACTGTCTGGGCCACCCTTGGTAGCACTGAGTGCCCTTAGAGGGGTCAGCAGCTGAGCTAAACTAGGGAGTCATTCGTGCGGTCATATGTGCAGACTGAGGTCTTAGTTGTGGTGACACTGGTGTGTGTACGTGTGTGTGCATGCGTGTGTGTACTCGTGCGTGTGCTGGGGAGGGTGTTGCCTGCTTGAAGCACCTTTCCCAAGATGATTTCCTTTTTGCTCACAACTATACTACTCAGGGCAGAGTAGGCAGTTTGTGAGTGTATGTGTGCAGTGGAGGGGAACATATATCCTGAGAATATGGAGCCCGAGGAGTGCAGGTGATCTGCTCTAGATTCCCTGTGCCACCCCAGGGTTCCTTTCCTCCCCAAATGAAGGCAGACATGGATGGAGGCCACCTCAGGAAGGTAGGCTACTCAGCCAGCCACCTGGCTTGGGTCCTGGCAGTGCCTGGGGGTGGGGTGGGGGCCTTCCTGCCCAGTTTATGCCATCAACAGGCTTCTGTTGCCTGTCTGCCATGGGGCTTCATTGTGCGGAGATCGGGGTGGGTTTTAGCTGGCTCTGTTGGCTGTGTGAGGGTCCTGATCACCCCCAACTTTCACTTTAAGAAATCATTGTAGATCTTTGGTCTTTCTCTTCTCCTGGGGTTTTTGCGACAACAAAGGACATGTGGTACTTGGCTTTTCACAGCTTCCGAGCCAGTTAGAGGTCAGGTTTATCTGCCTCAAGAGCTAAGATTCAGGGTGAGGCCTTTGGTGGGATTTGTTTGACTAACCTGGACATTGTGTTCCTGGACAGGGCTTCTCAACAGTGGCCCTGTGGCCATTACCTACTTGTGGAGGTCTGTCCTGTGCATTGTGGGATGTTTAGCAGCATCCCTGACCTCTTACCTAAATGCCAGTAGCACCTCCCAGTTGTGACAATGAGACAGGTCTCCAGACATTTCCATGTGTCCCCTGGGGGGAAATCAGGCTCATTTCCCATGCTTTCCATGTGCCAGGCCTTGTGCTGGCCATCTTAGAGAGCACACAGAGATTTCACCCACTGGGAGAGCACAGGCTGTTGGGAGAAAGGCATGTCCAGTGCTGTGAGGCAGCAGGGAGTTGGGCCCTGCACCAAACGGACACAGACCTATGGTGTCTGGGAAGAAGGAAGACTCCCACAGTGGAAGAATAGTGGGCAGAGGGTGTCCGGAGTGAAGGTGTGGTTCTCAGCTCTGACTGTGTTTATATCAGCTACACCCTGAAAATGGCCCTGTGGGTGGGAGTTGGGTTCTGGGTCCCCTGACAGTGATGTACGAACCAAGAACTGGGAAGTAACCGTTCTTGGTCTCAGAGTTGAGGCCGGGCACCCTGCTGGCAGAAGGAGGGTGCTGGGATTCTTTTTGAGCACTTGCCGTGTGGTAGGCATGGGTTCTAAATGCTTTACTTGTTTAATCCTTACAACCTGTCTATGTCAGTAGGTATTATATTTGTCTGAAATTTCAGGAAGGGAACCTCGAGCACTGAGAGGGATGGGTAGTGGCCCTAGGATTAAAGCCTACGCAGTCTGCCTCCAGAATTGTCATGCTTAACCCCTCCGCTGCTGCAGTGCGACTCCCCTGGCTGCTGTGAGCTGTCCTGGGGCATACTCACTGCAAGACCCCTGTGATTTCATTACGGACCCAAGAAGCCAGCCACAGCCTTCTGGACACCAGGCTTGGAGGCTTCATGGGCAGGTGGAGAAGGTTCTGGACAGCCAAAGCAAGCCTTCTTTGAGGGGCAGGGGCCTCAAAGGAAAGTCACGCAGATGCCTCCAGGGCATTAAGAGATGCAGGAAGGAAAATCCGTTTGTAGGGTTATCCCCCCTCCTTTACCTACCTATTCTTACTCTGTAGCTTTACAATGAGAAAATTAAGTGCCATTTTGACACAGGAAAAATGATCACCGTAGGCTTGAGCTGACATTAACCTGCAAGTTTTCGATCAGTGCATTACAGCTTTGATTACCTGAGCCGTGTTGGGCTGGGTCTCTGATTACTGAGGTGGGCTTGTCTCTTGCCTCTCCCTCTCCCTCTCCCTCTCCCTGCTGATTCTTCAGACTGGATGCTGGTCTGCCCACTCCCTGTGCTTCACTCCACCTTTTCCATCCATCTGGGACCATCAGCCTCCTTCATGTTTTTTAGCTTTTTGCTGTTTTGTGACCAGATTACACATGCACGCGTACTGTCCCCCAGGATGAAGTAGCTCTATTTAGGTTGTAAAACCCGACCCATACAGTCGTTAAAACTGAGATTAATCACAGCAATGCCCTTAATTATAATGGTGGTCTCACTTGTGCATCTAAGGTTCCCACGTAATTCCCGTAGACTTGGATGGGATTTTGGCTCACGGAAGGGCTAGCTTGTAGGGCCTTCAAGGGTTTTCAGGAATTCAGTTAAGATTTATGCCTGTATTTCTGGGCACCTGGGGAGAGAGGGTCTGGGGCACTTCTGTGTAGGTGTGCGGAGGTGGCCAGAACACTGACTCCTGCATTGGCTGCTGGTGCTTGGGTCTTGTCTCATGCTCGGCCCTGCGTTCTGCACCTCGGGTGCGTTATCTCCCCTAGTTCTTTTAACCACCCAGTGAAGGGCATCCCCCAGCAGTTTTACTAGTGGGCAAACTGAAGCTTGTGACACTTGTTGCAGCCACAAGGCTCCAGCAAGGTCAAGAGAGAATTTGAAGCCAGCAGGATTAGCCTGGGAACTCATGCGTACAATACTCAGCACGGACTATGACAAAACCATCCTTCCCGGTCCCATTAAACTCACCTTTCATGTGCAAGTTGAAAACGTACACTGGAACCTGCCACTTGGAGGGCATACGCGTAGTTGTAAATTTGTTTTCGAGAGGAAGAAAATATTTGGAAACTGTGTCAGCTAAACTGTACCAACTGTAGAGAAGCAAGCAGAACACATGGATATTATAGAAAACTTACATCTCTTTGAATAGCTCGATTATTTAATTTTACTTTTCAAAATGTCTAAAAGCATTGATTCCTTATTGGATAGAGAAAAAAAGTGGCACAGGCATTTTTTGGTTCTTTAAAAAAATTTCATTCTCTTTTAAAATCTATTAAAGTCAAGTCAGGCAAAGCCTTCCAAATTATTACAGAAGGGCTGTCGTTTCTCTGAAGCCTATTGAAGGGGGTGGGAAATCTTACTGAAATTACAGCTAAAGTGCTTTAATTATTGTGCTTCCGCGGCCAGGGCTCCCAGTTTGGGGTTGTAATCTGTTGATGCCAAGTGGCTATTTCAGCAGCCTTAAATCTGCACGGAGCAAAGAGCATCTCACTGATGAAACATGGCTGGATGTGCTAATTAAACTCAGTGCAGGATTCTTGCAGTATCTGAGAAACTTTACGCACAGACGTTTCCACCCGAAAGAGGGTCAGCGCTGGTGGGTGACAACCCAGCTCCCATAGCCCAAGAAGAGTTCAAAAGGTGGAAAAGTGTAGTGTGGGAACGCAGGGAGGGAGCAAAGCCGCCACATGCCGACATGAAAAGGATTTAATCTGCTCAGCCAAACCGCCTCTGATGGTGGAGGGCCGCCTCGGGGCTGGTCCTTGAGGCCCCTCCTCTCGCTCAGCCCTGTGCGCCTCCACTCCGGATGGACGGACGTGGACTTGGAGCTCGGAGGAGCCCTCTGAAGCTGCAGGCCAGCCTGGAGCTCTCACGGACTTCTTCGGATGCTCCGTTTCTAAAGCAAAATGCCAGACACTCTCTGCAATTCTTTTCCGAGATCATTGACTTGACAACTTAATATCTGTTTTCTGTGTGTTTTTTTTTTTGTTTTTTTTTGTTTCAGCACCCCCCCCCCCCGTCCCCCATTTCTTTTCAGCTGTGTCACCCTTTGCACACACATTCTGGAAGTATGTTGAAAAAGCTTTTGTTAAAGTTTGCTGGTGGGGGGGGTGCAGGAGGAATTTAGTTCCATTTAAAATTCTCATCTAGCATGTTTTGGAGGCAGAAGAAATACAGATAAGATGATCCAAACATTCGCACGATCTGAAAATGTGTTGATTAAGGCTGTAAGGTAGCAATGTCCTCTTTAATAACGGCTGCCACCCCAAGGAAGACACGGTGGCTTTCTAAGTGTGTGACAAATGATGGGCTCATCCGGGTCTGGTCATCTGATAGGCATTTCCCATGACAGTGCTTCTGTGACGTAGCAAGTGGTGATACGGCCTGTCTTTTGGGGGATGTGTGTATGCTGTGCCTGCTGGTGTGTTTATTCTTTAGTGATGGCTGTCTGGTGAGGGCCAGTAATATATTCCAGATATTAGAGTATGTACGGTTTTCAAAGCCTTCCCAGAAGAACCGGCCGCGTTTTGACATAATGCCCTTTTATCTCAACGATACCAGCCACTTGAACCTGATGCCTTTGCCTCACGTCTCAAAAGGTTGACAGGATCTAGACCTGTGTGAGATGGTGTTTTCAGGCACCGCTTGCTTTTGCGTGCATTAGGATCTGGCTACTCAGGTGAAAAATACAAGGCTCGTGTGTGGATCTTAGGGACGATGGGGGGTTTGCTGTTGAGAAAACTTTTTCTCCCTTTGCATGATAATATTGCCGAGATAGAAATCATATAATTCTTGTGTGTGATCTCCAAATACCACCTTCAATAAAATAATTTGTTCATTGATCTAAAGAGTGAGTGGTTTCCAGCTGCTTCATTCCTCAGGACAGACTTTCGAGTTGGAATCTGTCTCTGTGACTCATTTCTGGTGGAGGTTGGCCTCCTGCGGAGGTCATTGTGAAGGGGCCAGGTGGCCTGGGGAGGCTGGGGGTTCGGTGCTTACTTCTCTAGCAATTGAGGGCCGAGCAGAATCCAATGCAAAATTCTAATATGATAATTTGTGCTTGCCCGCCTTCATCTTGAAGGCAGGAAAATTGAATTGTTGCTGGACTGGGGAGCCAAGGGCACCCTCTTTTTTATTAATCTCTATCATCAACCAACTGTTAACCCTTTGATTAACTCAGGGAAACTGCATTTTCCCACTTACTCCATCATTGCTTCTGAAGAAGAGGAGTCTAAAGAGGGAAATTCTTTGTGTGCATTTTATTTGCTAATTAAATGTTTTTGCAAGAGTTCATAGTGCATGCATTGCTTCATGTATCAATATCTATAGGGTCGTTTTTTGCATAATTTAGTTTTTAGAGATGCTGCCACCCTCATTCCATGATCAAGATGTTTATTTTTTTGAGCTAGAAACATCAGGTTTGTAAATGAGGAAGAGCTGGAAGGCTTTTTTTCAGTAGTGTGACACAGTGATGGCAGTGGCCAGAGTCAGTCAGATGGGGCCAGGTTCGACACCCACTCCAGCACTTACAAGCTCTCTGGGAGCGGGACATTCCTATCTTTAAACCTCGGTTTTCTCATCAGTAGAATTGGAATAATCCTCCCTAATTGAGTCATCAGGATTAAAAGAGACGGTGATTAATTAATGAGTCCAGAGACCAGCTCTTCAACAAATGGCCAGCTACTGCTAGTACTTGTTTTACACATTTTGTTAAATATTTTAGAAACGGAAACCCCACTAGAAACTGTGGGCATCAGTCATTTGCACAGCCTAGTGGAGATTCCCCCTTTGTTTCCCTGGCTGGCCTTTGGAGTTATTTACCCGGGATCAGTAAGTATCAGCTGATTGATTTCCTATATGTTTCAGAAGATGCATTTTAAAGGGTCAGCTGAGTTCATGGAAAGGTACGGGGTGGGGGTGGGGTTTATGTCTTCACTAAACAAACATTCTCACTCTAATCCATGAAACGTTAGCACCCTGTTTCCCGGCCACACACACACGCACACGCACACACACACACCCCTACTGGTTGCTGGGATCTTGGTGGGAATGTGGTGGCCCTTGTTTTCATCTTTTCCCTGGACTAAAGCCAAAGATGCCAAGGAAGTGCTGTCATTCATTCATTCATTCATTCACTCATTTAAAAAGTATCTGTCAAGTGCATTCTGTGTCCTGGGCAAGATAGGTGCTGTGAACGAGAGCAGAATCACTTTGGAGCTATTATATCAAGAGAAAAGTGAAAGTAAAGGCAGTGATAATGATTTCTTATGTTCCAGGTTCCAGATTTTATATATATATATATATACATACATATACACACACACACACACACACACACACACATATATATATATATATATATATATATATATATATATATATATATATGTATATATACACACAGGGATGTGCTTAATTTGCATATAGGCCTGCAATCACCTGCTGCTTTCAAGGGAGCCTAGTGCTTAAGCATGAAATGTAAAATGGAGTTGAACTTGCGACCATTGCATTCAAGATGAGTCACCTACATGAGAGGTGGCGGGTTGAACATAACTACTTTTCTTTTTCCCTCAGGGGAAAAGGTGGAATTTGGGCTGACTTTCCCTCACTGGGAGGGACCCCAAATCTATGACAAAAGGAAAATGCCAGCCATCCTTAGAAAATGAGGAATACCCTGGTGATGTTATAGTAAGAAGCAAGATCCCATCTTCCTGGGAGAAATATGAAACCAAGATCAAGTCCTATAAATAAACTGCTAGCATTTATTGAGTGCTTATTACATAGTTGGCCTTGGCTTTAAAATATAAGGCATTATTTAATTTAATCCTTCCAACACTCCCTGCCTTGGGATGGAGACAGGGAGGCTTATCTATAGGGGGTTGACTTGCTCAAGGTCTTGCGGTTGGTTGATGGCGATGTTGGGTCCTCTGAATGGAACTTGAACCTGCATGTACCCTTTGGCCTGGGGCTCTTGGCCCCTGGCCTGGACCTCCTCTGGAAATGGACCTTTCAGGAATACATACAGGAGTTGGAAAATCAAGCCTCAAGAGACAGGCAGACTTGTTTTAGTTGCAAAG
Source organism: Neofelis nebulosa (assembly GCF_028018385.1). Taxonomy (NCBI): domain Eukaryota; kingdom Metazoa; phylum Chordata; class Mammalia; order Carnivora; family Felidae; genus Neofelis; species Neofelis nebulosa. The sequence goes on along the minus strand of NC_080798.1, from coordinate 22,801,203 downwards.
ATTCTATCATACTCATGTCTTGGCCCCTGAAGGGTGAGACTCCTTCGGAGTGTTTCTGAGTATGGGAGTCGTGTTTGCTTGAGGTGGAGAAGTAGGTGGTGGGGGCAGAGCCCGTGGGGGGCTGGTTTGCTGTGGCCCTCACTTCTTCACGTTGTTCGGCAGTGTCACCAAGCCCTGCGGTTTGTTTTCGCAGACTCACTCATCCTGCAGATATTCACAGTGCTGGGTGCTGGGGACCTGGCGACCATAGTTCCCGACTTGAGAGAGACACACGTGTATTTTCCATTTCAACCATGACCATTAAGGCTATCCAGGAAGAGAGTGGGGAGGGGGGCTCCTTTGCAACTAGGTGGCCAGTGGTGTTCTTGTAGGACTAAGGGTGAGAAGGGGTCAGCAAAGCAAAGAGTGAGGAAAATGTCCAGGCAGAGGGAGCAGCAGGTGCAATATCCCTAAGTTTAGAAAGATCTGGTGGCTTGAGGAGAATGAAGAAGGCCAGGGTGGCTGGAGCTGGCTGTGCATTGCTCCCCAGAGAATAGTGCGGTCTTCCTTCTTTGTACGAGGAAGGCAAAGTCTTCCCGTTGGGCTGATCTCCTGGTCCGCTGTGAGCACAGCCTGCGGACGGGCACTGGCTGCCGTGGCCTTAGAACTGCCATCCTGAGTCAATAATCTTCCTTCCAAGTGGTCCTTCTATGTGGCCCTCCATCCATTCTTCTTCCTATACAGATCATTCATTCATTCTACAAGTATCCACTGAGCTGCTACTCTGTGCCAGGCACACTGAACAGCTAGAAAGTAAAATTAGCTGCAAAGATAAAGAATTCCACCACGCTCTTACCTTCCAGTTTCTGTTGCGATCCGTGAGTGGTTCCTTGGTGCCTGGTTCCCCTCTGCCCCTTCTCCCCCACCCCGGCTGTAAGGGTGTCCCCCCGACTACACAGTTCTCTTGTACTTCATTTGGTTATACTTGTCCATACTTCATGCACTCAGAAGAGAGAGGGCACATCGTGAGGTTTGCACCAGCAGCTCACGGTTGCTGCTTCTATCCTTGCATGGCTGCAGTAGCATCACGTATTTCCTTCCATCCCTTTCCATCCTGTGTACTGAGCTCTGCGCCTCTGTCAGGTGGTATGTGGAGTGCTGAGCGCTGGGGTGATGAGGACACGCCCCACAGACAGGGCTCCTGCCCGCATGGGGACACCTTGAGCTTGGTTCAGGTGTCTTGGCTGCTTCAGGAGGTTCTTACCACTCAGCTCTTTCTGGAGGTCCTGAGCATCGTTCCCTTTCAGGAAGGGGACTGGTTGGCAGGGAAACTAGATACTTGTTTCTGTCACCTGTAGGTCCAAAGAGGACTTTTGATGTTGAACGTGAAAGTACACATTTACACCTCACGCCTGGCCTTTGTCATTCCTTACTTACGTGATTACGATGGTGATTTTTAAATTTAGCTAATTTAAAATTTTGGTGGAAAATGAAGTGTGTCCTGACTCTTCGGATACTGAATTTTTTTTCCCTTTATCATTTGGTTTTAAATGATTAAGTAAATTTCATTAAGTAACAGTAAACATTCCAAATAGTCTTGCATACATATCGTATTTCACATCATTGTAACTTCGATGTAAAATATTAAAATGTAAATGAGTTGATAGAAAAATTATGGAAACAAATGCATGACTTTTATTATACTTTCAGAAAAGTTGCTTAAATATTTTCCCTTCCTTAACCAAAATCTATCATGAATTAAGAGAACAAATGGTTATGGGCACTACAAAAAATGAATCCTTCAGAATAAAGGACCAGAACTTGGTAAACAGTATTTCCCCTAATTTCACCTGTGTAGTTCTAAATATATGTTGGCTGTTGTCCACTCATCAATTTGATTATTATTAAGTAAGCCAAATAAGCATGAATATAATTATTTTAATTTCTAAGCTTTAGTTCGAATGCTATTTTTACCCAAGTATATAAATATAGATCTAAATTTATACATTTTATGAAATTTGAGCCAACAATTTTTTCTTTTCCTCTTAAGAAATATTTCAGTCTATAGTAAAAATTGTCTGGGAAGCATTTGGTATTTTATTTTAGTCTCTATCACGACTTTCCATGTGATTGTTCTATATTAATCTTGAAAAGTGACATGAGATTCCTTTTCCATAATAAATAGCAAATAATGTGATAATAACAAATGATAATTCTAATGGGAAAAATTCTATTTTTCACCAACTAAGAGAAGAGTGCCAACAATAGGTAGGATAAAATAAAATCAATATTTTGACAGTGCTCTATTATGTCTGGCTCATTAATTTGGAGAAAACTTCTCTCTTCAATCCTAAATCACAAAGTATCAACAAATAGTAGTTTCAACGTCTACTCTCATCCCAGTGCAGTTAATGCTTTGCAAGTTATTTTTGGAGGAAAATGATTTTTGATTCTGCAGATGTATAGAGATTGCATTGTGTAGGTTTTTGTTTTAGGGAACAATGAAAAAGTTTTGCCATGCGATTTGTATTCAAGAGATAGCTCGTTGCAAATTCCAGTTGAGCACAATACTATATGGTTTTTCATATAAATGAATATATATGTATGCCTATCTATATATGATTCTATATGTATATGTGTATATGTGTGTTTGTGTGTGTGAAGATGATTGTCGTGTTTTAATTTCACGCACACACACACACACACACACACACACTTAATGGTTATGTTCATTCACGTTCATTAATTTCACCGAAAGTTTTACTTCGCTTCCTCTTCTTCTAGAAGAATTTAGAGTTTCTGATGTCGGAGTACCGATTGTCAGTTGATTAAGGTCAATGCTGGCACTTATTCAGGCTCCTACTGACTGGGGTCACGTGATACAAGTGATTGATCTGCCTTAGACACAGGATTGCTAATTTCCCATCGTAACAGCCCTTTCTACCTGTCCCGTCCTTCATTACCCGGCGTTCTTCATACGGTGTTTAAGAAGGCTCCGTGCCCCGCCGCCCCCCCCCCCCCCCCCAAGGCCTGTGCCGTTACGGGAGTGCCGAATCACATCTCTCACTTGTGCAAAAAGTATTTGTATCACCGCTGCTTGTGCTGCTTTGTTTTCCAGAGATCACAAAAGCCTGGGATTTAGAATAGCAGATAATAACATACAGTGCATATTATTGATGCTGCTTTAATTGTCTTATTGACAACTCACTTGAACTTGGAGAAGCATGCTAATATTTATCATCCTGTGAACTCATGTGCATTTTCTTGACTAAAGCCATAATTACTGAAGAATTTCAAAACTCTGGCGTCTGCCTGCTGCTGCCTCACCTTTCCTCTGCTTGGACAAAGGCTTCTAGACTGCTGCATCATGGGGGAGCCTTAGCCAGTTCGCTTTGCCTGTTGCCCCTTAAGCTTGTATTGTCCTCTGGACACTTCTCCCTCTAGGGGGTGACCTGGCTAATTAACATCTTGACCAGCACGTGGCCAGGGAATGAGGCAGAGATTATGACCCACCTGAGCAGAGGGGGCAGTGCCATCCAGCCTTGGGTTGCCCAGAGGATTTGTTTCTTTGAAGAGACAGGTGTTGCTTTCCTCTTGGGAAATGCCATGTGGAGAATATTACAAAGATTTAGAACAGGCTGCAGCTAGGGTTGGGACCACTGTGCATCCCAGGAGGCAAAAACCCATTCAAGGAGGGTTTTGATAAGCTCAGGCTGCTGGATGGAGCCATTCTGGTTGAACTATGTCCACTCTGCTGTCCCCAGGTCCCATTCGGCTACCCCTGTCCTCCAGGCTTCTGCCATGCCACCTGCCTCTCCACCCCCCAAACCTTCTCTCCATTCCTTGGACAAAGCTGCTTCCTCTGCCTGGAACCCTTTGGTCCGCACTGCTCACTGGCCTCTTCTGCTCATTCCTCAAGTCTCACTCAGATACCACCTCTTCACAGAGACCTTTGCTGGCCTCCCCCCTCCTCTGCCCTACCCCGGTCATCTCTCTTCTCCTTGTCCTGCTTCATTTCCTTCCTGGGATTTGTCTTTACTGGTTCCATCGATTGCGAACATGCATCCCTATCAGTCCCCCTCCACTAGAACTGCACTCCCTAAGGCCTGAACCCTTGTAGTCTCCTCGATGACTCTATTGCCAGCACCAAAACAGGAACTCACAATGGAGGCAAATGAATAAATATATTTTTTTGAAAGCATGCTACTTTTCTAAAGAAAAATAAGGATTTGGGAGTTTGTCTTTGACCCTTTGAGAAAAACGTTGTGTCATGCAATGAACTATCCCATGACACATCCTTTGTTCCTTGCTGGAGATGGAAGTGTGAAGCTGTGGCTTTCTCTGGACTACCAAAAGGTTGCCGTGGTATATCAGAGTTCAGAAGATAGTCGTCTCTGTATAGAAAATATACTCGTGTCATTGCCAAGTTTTTCTCCTCTTATGGGGGTACTGCTCCATCAAAGGTATTTCTTGTGGATTGTGTTGGGGCCACAGATTCCTTCTGTCTCAAGCCATGTCCCTCCCTGTGCCACCTCATCGAAGGTTGGCCATGCAGTCTCTGTGACGGGCCTCTCCCTTGACATCAGTACCTTGGGCACGCAGAATTCTCGCTGGGTTCTTTGTCGGTGCTGAGAGCCAGCTGTGTGGGGCCCTGATTAACACAGATAGAGTTGTTAGTCGCTCTGCCTTGTCATCTTTGGCAGCTCTTGATGGGGGTCCCTGGGCAGAGGAGTCGTGGAGCCTGGAGAAGATGCCGTCTTGACTCCCTGATTGGTGAGGCGCTCATCTGGCTGATGAGTGAGGTGGAGTAACCCCACTGGCTTCAACGAGACACTCGAATCACAGAGGATGATTGCAGAAGGGAAGAAAGGACTTTAACTTATGTCACATCCTGTTGCCCAAGTGACTGCCATCTTGGGGCGCTTGACAATGCGGGTGCAATTTGAAGAATCTCTTTTCCAAAAGTGCTGGAGATGCACATCTTCCTCTTCCTCCCCACAAGTCGACCGTGTAGCCCTACAGAAAGATAAAATACGGGAATGAATATACCACTGGTCTTGATTTTCACCTGTTCTAGAAGATTCTTTCACTATATAAAATTTCTCCCTTTGATCCATACTATTTGTTTACTTGGTGAACAAATTACAAATATACTTTTCCCCATGGGCATCTTTTCTCCTCTACTAGATCGCAAGCTCTCTGAGGACGGAATCTTCCTTTTTCTTCCCTTAGCCTGTCAGTCCCTGCCAGCCACTACTCTCCCCCACCCCTACTCTCCAGGGTGTCTGGCACCTTCCGGATGGGTTTGGGATGGGAGAGGGATGCAGTAAAACCTTGATAAATGATTGAAGAGAGTTATGAACATGCATCTTCTGTAAAGATACAGAGTAATTCCCCAGTGAATTGTTCATGACTTACAGACCTCTTGGACTAAAAACTATTTGCTAGCTAGCTGGTTGCTTTTTTCTTTTCATTTCACTGAGTAAACATTTCTGCTAATTATATTTTAAAATAAAGACCTTGAGACTCTACCAAGGGGGCTTGAAACCACTATTACTCAAAGCCAAAACTTTTGGGGAGCAAAGCCCGCATCCTGAATGGGTACATTGATCATGTAAAATAAGAAATCTTGTGGTGTTCTGCTTCTTGGTGACGACCTACTGTTATCTGCCTCTAAGTAAGGAGGGGATTCCTACCTCCCAATAGAAGCTGGGTGGGACCTGGCTCTTCCAATTTCCCATCAGGGTTTTGGCATTGGCTTACTCATGTGCCTCACAGACTTCTTCTCCTAGCTTCCTGTTCACCTGCTGTGTTCCAGCTATTTGACTGTGTGAATGCAAATAAAATATGTATGCAGGGGTGCCCACTGTGCGCCTCCATGGCAGGCAAGTGTATAATTAGAGTATACACTTGTCATGTGGGATGGAGGCACAAATCTGTGTCCTGGCCCTTGCTTGGTTAGTCACTTGGGCTGAATCTGTTTTCCTGTCCATCGAATGAGGACAGTTGCATGACCCAGCAATTGCACTACTAGGTATTTATCCAAGGGATACAGGTGCGCTGTTTCGAAGGGGCACATGCACCCCCATGTTTATGGCAGCACTATCGACAGTAGCCAAAGTATGGAAAGAGCCCAAATGTCCATCGATGGATGAGTGGATAAAGAAGATGTGGTATAGATACACAATGGAGTATTACTCAGCAATCGAAAAGAATGAAATGTTGCTGGTTGCAACTACGTGGATGGAGCTGGAGGGTCTTATGCTAAGCGAAGTGAGTCAGTCAGAGAAAGACAACTATCATATGACTTCACTCATATGAGGACTTTAAGATACAAAACAGATGAACACAAGGGAAGGGAAACAAAAAGAATATAAAAACAGGGAGGGGCAAAACATAAGAGACTCTTAAATATGGAGAACAAAAGAGGGTTGCTGGAGGGGTTGTGGGAAGGGGGATAGGCTAAATGGGTAAAGGGCATTAAGGAATCTACTCCTGAAATCATTGTTGCACTATATGCTAATTAACTTGGATGTAAATTAAAAAGTAAATTAAAAAAAAAAAAAACGAAGAGGGTGCGCTTGACTGATGGCTCTCAAACTTTGGTAGACAAAGGAATAGTTTGGGAGGCTTTATAAACATTCCGATTTTTGGGCCCCATGCTGAGAGTCCAATCTTACAGGTGGTGCTGCAGTCTAGGGATCCCAAGCTGGCCCAGGTGGTCCTTTCCAATCCTGCTGTGACAGTTTATGAAACAAAGCTGGAGAAGCGGATAAACGTTAGCACACCTTATTTCTTGCCTACATGGTTTTCTCCAGGTTGTCCTAATTTGGCAACATTTCCGCAACATCAAGAGTATTCCTGGCTACAATCACAGAGATAATTCCAGATACTTGTCCTCCTGAGAACCTGTCACTTTGCAGGGCAGTGACAGCATCAGAGAACCCCACTCTGGACAATGGAAGTTCTACAGATCATTTTTCTGACTTCAATCCACTGAGACTTTGTTCCTGGTGCCCCACACATCAAAACTGGGCAGAACGGACCTGGCCCTGTTCATGCAAGAACTACATGTAGCATGATGGCAGAATCTTTGTGTTTGGATTTAAACTAGGTAGAAAGTAGTAGAAGATGGAATTAACCACAGTTTATCAACAGCCTCATCTGTGATTTTAAGAACGTGAAGCTTCAAACAAAACTAAACGAAAAGAAAACAACACAAAATATAAACCTGCAGAGCTTGGGTGGCTAATAAGTCTATATGGGGAGCAGGGGGAAATGTTCTCCAAAGGCCTAGCTGCAGTGGGCACGTATGATTGGAAAGAGGCTTCTAACCTTTCATCTTATACACCGCCCGTTCCGCGTGAGTTAGAAATACTCTCGGTAACTCTCTAACTGAGCAAGTGGAGTGAGATGGTGGTAATACTGCTCCACGTGTACATGACTTTGACCTCGGCCAACAGTGGTCCCGAGAAGCCATTACTTGTGATGTCTGTTAGATTTCATCCCACAACAGGGAAGGCTCTTGAGTAAATGGATGTCTTGTCCTTTTGCTTTCTACTAGCGCCCCCTCCCCCAGAAGTTTGGTGACATTAAGCAGGAAGGACAAATCATCACTAGGCACAGATTTCATCTCAAATAAAAGAACTCAATTTGCTGCCAAATGTGGGTTTAACCTCTCCCCGATCTTTGGTTGTGCATAATTAATGTATCGTTCAGCATTTGACTTTTGTGCTTTTCATACAGATTTAATCTTAAAGGATGCTCTGGGTCCTGTGCTCACAAAAGCGCATTCAACTTACTTTGTGGGTTTTGCCTCTGGGTTTTGGGGATGCTCTTGCCTGAGTTTTCCTGGAGAAGATGAGCTGTGTCGATCAAATACCCTTCTCCCTTCAAGTCCTGAGCAAACACTGCTTCAGTGCCCAGCACTGTGCTTCCACGGGCTTGGAGGTGAATGTCACGCTACAGCTGCGATGCTGAGAGCAGTACTAATCCCTGATGGTAATGCTGATGGTACTCGTGATAATAATACCAGAAATGAGGAGGAGAGGCTGTTCCGCTGGGACACACTTTCAGGGTAATGTCACATGAATTTTCTCACTAAATCTTCAAGAGTCCTGGCAGGTAGCATCACCATCTGAGTTTCCAAGCAAGGAACCTGGAGTTCAGAGTACCAGGAGATTTACCAAAACCGACTCTCCTCGCAAGTGGCTGCGTCTGGGTAGAAATCCCCCACCCCGGCCCATAGAACCTCTCCCTCTCTCTGTTTATTTCATGGCTACGATTGCGCAGATTCGGTCAGAGGAACAGAGGGGGGCTGCTGGCTGCTCTGGAGAACAGCGCTGGCTTTCCTGTGCCTTCTTGGGGAGTGAAGGTTGAGGGCCAGGTGAAGGCCAGGTGGACAGTTCACGAAGCCACCGGTCTTCAGTGCCCTTACCCCAGGGAAGCATCTAGGGGAGGGAATCACCAAGAACTCAGTTCCCGTTCCTGCCCCCTGCTAGGAATGTTTTGGGGGGCATCCTTGACACGATTCCTTCTCTGGGCAACGACAAGCACTTTCTGAATCTGCACTCTTGCGAAGTAGACAAGATGTGAGAACATGTTTTCTATTGATTTTTAAAAGCAATTCAGGACCCAACTGGTAATAATAGGTGTGACCTGTGCCGTTTTCCAGGCAGTCACAAGCCGCTCGGAGCCTTGTTGTGCGACTCTGATGTTTGGGATGTGCATTCTTTGAAGATTACTTCTAAAGCAAGGCGTCCAAATCCTTAATTCACGATTCTGTCCCTTCCTGTGGTGTTTACATTCCAGCATGGCAGAAGATCACTGTAAAAGAGAAAGACGAAAAGGCACTTTTAAAAAGGGCTTTCTTGCGCAGGCTTCCTTCAAAGACTGTCCCCCTTCCCCTCTTGTGATGCTGAGGTCTGTGCTTCCTCTGCAGGGAACATGTACATTAATGGGTGATTTAAAGGTTTGTCACATTGTTGTGACACATTCAGGCTGAGCTCTTGGGGCGCTGAGCCGCGAGTAGCAAGCGCTGGTGTGATTTCAGGGTGTTCGGGCATGTCTCTCTGGCATCTGTCCCTGAAGTGCTTTCATATATTTTGTTAAGGAGCGCGTTTCTGCCCTTTGCTGGAAGTCGGTTCTCAAAGGGTCTTGGGTAAAGTGGCTGATGGAGCTGATTGCTTTGGCCAATGAACAGAGCAGGGCTTTGCTACGGCTGGGCACTAAGACAGGAAAGATTCTTCTACTTAGAGCTGGAGTAGCCGGGACACAGGGCCAGGTAAGGCCTCTCCATTCGATGCCCTGGGCACCGAGATGTCTATGGTTTGTCCCCTCTCCACAGTCTCCCTCTACATGATTCAGAGGTACTAAAGTACATAGTAAATGTAAGGACAGAGGCTGCTTTGATTTTTCCAGCCATAACTGTCTTGCTGCCTTATTTTGGGGGTGGGGGGGCAGGGGGAAGCAGCAGGTGTCAAGTGTCAAATACTTTAAAATACACTTTTATTTTTTGTTGTCCCTGCAGTCTGAGGGAGTCTTCCAGATACAGGTGATCTGCCCATCATGCTGCGTAGGGCTTTGGTTCACGGCCCCTCTAATGACTGTTGGGGGATGCGTCTACTCCTCGCCAGCGCACAAGTCAGCAACAGCTTGTCAGTGGGGAACGTGGGATGCTTGATCACAGAGCCTTGTCCGGGTAACCTGGGTGTCAGGGGGCAGGATGGGCCTCGTTCTATATGGGGCCCCAGATCTCCACTGCTGGGGGCCAGCCGGAAACCACTTATGACACAGCGCTAGGCACCCACGACATTTTCTTCCCTTCATGAACTGGGCAATTCTGAAAAGATGATAGAAGGCAAGATGGACTCCCAAATCCCATATGGGGACGGTGGATGCAAACGTCTTAGGTGAAGGTTTGGGTTTTTGCGTTTGTCGATGCGCTGACTTTTTCTATAATATGTTGAGGAAGCAGAGTGTGAGCAGGGACACACAGATGTCTGACATACAGGCCTCATGACCTCAACGTTTTGCTGACTCTTCAAGGCATAGTTTGGCCTTGAAATTAAAAAAAGGAAATCATTGGGGCGCCTGGGTGGCTCCGTTGGTGGAGCGTCCGACTCCCGCTCGGGTCATGATCTCGCCGTCTGTTGAGTTTGAGCCCCGCGTCGGGCTCTGTGCTGACAGCTCAGAGCCTGGAGCCTGTTTCGGATTCTGTGTCTCCCTCTCTCTCTGCCCCTAACCCATTCACCTTCTGTCTCTGTCTCTCTCAAAAATAAATAAACATTAAAAAAAAAGAGATCAGTAAATTCTCCCCCTTTAAAAACAATTTATATTCCCTTCAGGGAATGCTCGCTGACATTTTTGTCTGTCTGACTTTGGCTATGGACCACACCACCGGTCTCCTATGGGCCTTGGGTGTCTCAGAGGAAAGTGGAGAAGGACTCCAGGGTATGGAAGAGGCAGGTACACATGCTGAAGGCTGGAGCCATGAGGCTTTTGCCCCCACCATCTCCTTCATGCCAACAGCATGAATTAAGGTTCGTGAAAATGGACTTTGAATGTGTTTTCTGCCTGCCTGTATGAAATAAGCTTGAGAGACGAGTGTCCCTCTTTTCTTTGGGAAGAAACAGCTGTACACAACCCATGAAGTCTGGGACATCTGTCCCTGGGGCATCAACAGTCAAGCATAAAGGTGCCTCTTTCCTGAGTAATGGTGTGACCGAGGTGTCGAGGTGGTCTTGAGACTGAGACAGGTCCGTGTTTGCTTAGATCCCAGATGAATCAGCTTGGTAGTTTCCAAAGTATTTTATTGTGCCTACATAGGCAGGGTAGAAGAGAAGGATTCTCTACAGTGGAAATATTTAGAGCATATTTAATTATTTTAAAAAACTGCCGTGATCTCCTAAAAGTAATTTAATTTAAACTCCATTTATTTTGTAGTACTTTAAAGAAGGTAGAGAGTATTTTGAGATGATGGTGATGACGATGGGCAGCAGAGAGTTGGAAAGACTGGGCATCAGTTACTGAATCACGCGCCCAGTGCTCGTTCCAGTTGGGACTTTTGCCCTGTAGGCAAACCTTCACCCCTTGGGATCCCTCATTTGATCAGCCTCATAACCGCAGGGAGACCCTCCTCGTCAAATGTGGAGAGGGATCCTAGCTGGTGTTTCCAGAGGGCAGTATGAATGATAAATACTGTTAATATTCAGAAGCAAGAATTGATTTAAAAAATGTGCCTTTGATTCACTAATCTCTGACATTGAGACATTTTTTGAAGTCTGTTGCTATAATTAGAATTCTATAAGCCATTTTATGTCTCTATCAAAATTTTAAGAGACATAGAAAATTTAAGGTTTTTTTGGGCTTATAATTCATCATATCAGTGCGAGTCATTTCGCAGTTGGGGCTTCAGTGCGGAGCAGTATTTCGGGGCCGCGGACTCGATCTGTCATCAGGGCTATATTGATAGCAGCCAGTCCCCTGCCCTCATGCTACACTGCAGAGCTTAGATTTTAATAATTGCTCATGAATTGTGTTTCTGCCTTGTTTTGATTTGTTCTTGCAGCTGAAATGTGGGGCCAGATGACCAAGAAAAGCCGAAGGACCATATCATTCAGAAGCTGTGACTTTCCCACCAGTTGGCTGGCTCTGCTTGTGTGTGTCCTGTCTGGGTGGGGGTGGAAGGGAGAAGCGGAGAAGCTTGGTTTCTGGGGACAGGAGGGGTGGTGCGACAGCTTCAGCTGGGCTCAGGTGAGTCATGGCTGCGCTTCGAACTGGGTAATTGGTGGCCCATGAGCCATGAGCCATGTATGTGAGCCCTTCCTTAGTCATAGAGAAGGGGAACACGCACTGCAAATAAAAGCCTCATCAGATTAGTGAGTCAGAAACGACACTAATCCCAACCCGATGTTTAATTTCTACAGCAGAAGCTGTTCCTGTTCTTTAAAAAAAAAAAAAAATCAGTTTGCAAAAGAACTGATTTAACCACAATTGAAAGGGGGGGGGGGCGTGTGTCACCATTGCTCTATGACGATTAGCAGGAAGATGGGTTGCACTTTAGCGGGGCTGAAACTTGTTCCTAACAGAATGTTAAATACTTAGTGAAAAGAAAGATTATGTCTATCTAGTTACACCATTCCTTGATATATGCTCCATGTCAGAGTGCCATTGTCTCCTGGGTAAAGACGGAGAGTTCAAATACCCACTATCTCTCCCCTGGTGCCGCAAATGCTCCGCTTTGAAGTTTTTATAATCCATCTGTCATCTTCTAGCAAGGAGGGCACATGTTCTGTACCACTCAATTACAGAATTCTCCTTTGCCAGCTCCAATGAGACAGGAAAGAATGTTATGGGTGGTTGAGAGAAACTGTCAGATACACTAAATTCCTAGGATTCATATGGACGGTGTTATTCCAGGGTAGGAACACAGCCCGCCTATTGTTCAAGTGCATTAGGGATACATTTGGCGTTGGGGTAGAGATCCTTTGATTTTTTTTTTTTTTTTTTTTTTTTTTTTTTGCCTCTTCCGGAACGTTGTCTTAAATTTGATTGTTCTTGTTTGGGAAAAAAAAAAAAAAAAAAAGGAAAGAAAGAAAGAAATCGCTAAAACCTCCTCTGGAATGTGGACCTTCAAATGTGGACTGAAAATGTGACATTTGTTTTAGCTAACAAGGAGTCGGTAACCCAACTGTGCAGAGATTGCGAAGGACCAGAATGCTTTTGTTTCTCTGGTTTCACTTTATTGAAACAGGATTTTACTTAGTCTTGATAGAAGATGGTGACTAGATACAGCCTGATCCCCACAGAAATCATTTTCATCATCGTACAAACCGAAAGCCTGAGCATGAAATGTTCTGCCATCTGGTGGGATCTGGGAAAGTTAGCCCCGGACGGAAAAGTCTTTAAAATGGGTTATTTTATTTAAAGACAATTTACCTTGGAGTGGTTAGTGTTGCTGGATAGCGTGTTAACTTCTTACTCATTGAGTCACGGGTGGTTAAATTCGTTGTCTTATGTGAAATGAGTTTGATGATCTCGGCTTAGCCTCTAGTGGGTATTAATTCACATTATGAAATATCCCAGAATAATTTAGCACCGTGTGGCATAATTTGCATTTTTACTCAAGATAGGGGCAATGATAGTGTCTGTGGATATAATATCTCTCTCTCTCTCTCTCTCTCTCTCTCTCTCTCTCTCTCTTTTCATTCAAAAGAGGATAGCTCTCCTTCATGGCTTTCAGGGTGATTGTGGGGTTACTGTTGTTATTAATTTTGGGGGGCCATACAGCTTAAGAGCTGGGGGGTAGTGAGAAAAAGACCTTCTAGCTTGGCACTAAAATCTAACAAGAAATCTTTGCGGGGACATAATTATGGCCGTGACGGTCTAGGATTTCATGACCCTGCCCAGAGTTGGCGTGTCCTACACGCATGTGCAGTTTTGCACAGAAGCACATACGTGCACCTACGGAACATATGTTAGGGTGCATGCATTCAGTTCGGGGGACTCCTTGTCGCCCACAGTTCATAAGAGGGATCCTTTCCCCTTACAAAACAGGAAGGTTTTCCAGAAATGCAAGATACTATTACAGTAATTAATTTAGTGAAACTTCTTAAATCTGATCTTCTGTTCAAACTAATAATGGGAGGACGGGGGAGCTCGATGTCGTTAATTGAAATCTGGAGACAATAAAAAAATGTCTTTCTGCACCTTCAGTACAGCAGTCTGGAACTGTCGGGTCAGGCTGTGAACCAATTTTCTTCTCATTACTTTTGATTTTGGAGTCAATACAAATTTCATCAGTGATTGTAGGGTGCAGATCCTCATCTGCATGGACCCTGTCACGGGAGAATATGTGCACTCGGCTTAAAGATTTACGGAAAAGCAGGGCTGGTGAGTCAGGGAAGGGGAGAAGGAAAATGCTGCCAGCGGCAGCCTCCCTGGCCGTGGCCTCCTTGCTGGGGGCGGGCGGGGGGGGGTGTGAGATTGGGATCAAGAGGAGACACTGGCCCCAGGGAGAGGGCGGGAGCCTCCCCGGGCCCGCCAGCTGGTCGTGGCCTCCGCTGCCCTGCTTCCTTCTGGGGCGGCCGCCTCTGAGCTCCCCCTTCCAGCCCCGTGTCTCCAGCCCATGCCTGTTTCTCTTCTCCTTCCTTCCTCGCTCCCCAGCTTACACATGTGGCGAGAGTGTTCCCGCAGCACACGGAATTTCAGGCCCCCAGAAAGTTGATTGTAGGGAAAGGGAAAGAGAGGAGTCTCAACTTTGGAGGAGTTAGTGAGATTTTTGAAAGCATCCCAGGCAAAGAAGTCTTTTGTGCGGGAATGGAGATCCCGGATGCCTCACACGAGTCCTCATTTTTCCTGCATCCGATTTGCATCTTCGCAAGTTATAGGACCAGCCCATCTATCATTAGGTATTGGCTTAATTGGACATTTTTTACGAGCCCAGTTTGCTATTTATGTTAAAAGCAATTCGCAGAAATGCCCTTTCTTCATGATTCGGTATTGGCAATAGCGACGTATGTTTAATCACATTTTCCATGAGTAATTATCTAATTCACATGATTACCAATATAAAACAGGAAAATAGAATAGGGGCTTAACTCAGTCCGGCTTGGGCGGTGACACAGACATACAGAGAGACCTGGGTGAGGGCGAATGTTTACTGGCTCTGTTTTTCCTGTGTGATACTGTGGGGATTTTTATTAGCAACAGGAGCTCTCTGAAGCTGGGCATGTGTGAGAGAGAGGCGATTTGGAGTTCTGTTATAATGCAGTTTGAGGTTCACTCTGTCTGCTTGGGTTCTTCACGTTTAGGGCCGTCCTTTTTGAAGATTTCCGGGAGACGGAGGTCACATTTTTTATTCATGTTGAAAAATATTCATTTATCAGTATTGGTGCCACTGTAAACAAGTGATAAAGTGACAACATTTACAACAGTAAAACTGACAGCATTTACTTTAATTTTCTGTCATTTTGGTAATTATATCAATCAAGACCCAAAACTAAAATGATATTTTAGCATGCAGTAAGAAATGAGGAATTCAGATCTTAAAAGACCATTACAATTAGCTTTGAAATGTTCGCCATTTTACCATAATTGTTTCATATAGCTTATATGTCTTCATTTACAGCCGAATATTCTGTTGATCTTTTATAAACAAAGTAGCACCCATCTGCTCCTTGAGACACTCCTGGCGCCTATTCATTGCAAAAATAATACATGTCCTAATGACTTCCACATATTTTGAAATCTCCCTTTTGAAATTGGTCTTGGCAGATTATTTGCAGGTACTTGAGTTGCATCTGTTTGCAATTTTGCAAATGCGGAAGACTTTAATGTTGAGCACTGCAAGAGGGCTATTTTAATCCTCAGATAACATTGGCTGTCATCAAAAGCCACATTTATCTTTTCGAAGGTGGGGCAAATGTTTAATGTTAAAAGACAGTAAAAGGTCAAGGCCAAGGCTGAGGTCTGAATATTTTCATTTCATACGCCATGCCTTTTGCGGACTCTTCTTGCGTTTCTCTTCATCTTAGGTTTGAGCTGAATACCCGTGGCCAAGAGGATGTTTTGCTGATAAAATGAAAGATCAGGAAGAGAGTAAATCTGAAATAATTGTGAACTCCGGGCTCTTGGGCTCATTACCACCATGTGGCCAGCAGCTGACCGGCTTTAGGTTGACTGTGTTTACAGCCGAGAACTAAACAGCATGGTGCTGGAGAATACCCTGGGCCCTGATGCAGTTGCTGGCCTGTCTCCCAGGAGGGGCTAAGATTCGTGGGGAGGGAAGGTGGTTACTGCGAGGCCAGCGTATGGTCAGCTAGCCGAGGCTGCACTGGGCACATCCATCCGCCATGTGCGTGGAGGGGGTGCTCGCTCCGAGTCAGCGCTGGGCCTGTGTCTTCTTTGTTCAAACTCTGGAGCCCAGAAGACTGAAGTTAGGTTGAACGTCATTTCCAGGATGCCGTCTTTGACCTGGATGAGGTCGAGCGTACAGAGTGAGTGTCCCTGGACCCTCTCAGAACCAAGGAGCGGTCACAGTCCCTTTCTGCTGTTGAGTGTGGCTCGTCCTCCTTTAGCTCCGGTCTCCTTCCCCGTCTTCTCTGTAGTCCTCACACATATAGGTGCGGCACGTGTATATGTGTATATATATATAAACACCATGAATATCACATCAGCGAGTAAGGAGTTTGGCCATTTTGGGGGTTATCTGGAAGTTGTCAGCCATGGGAACGTCACTGGTGGCTGCAAATAGGAGAAACACGACCGTGTCACCCACCCACCTTACAAACCCAACTCACTTTCAAGCCACTTCCAGGGACTCTGTGACAGAAGGGCTTTAAAACCAAAACCAGCTCCCTCCTCCTCCTCGTCTCACTGAGGAGCAAGTGTCCCCGATAACCAGATACAGCCCAGGATCCTGACAGTTCCTTTGGGAGGAGGGGTGAGGTGTGTTTCTAGGGGTCTTTCTGGCAAAATACATACACATGCAGTTGAAAGTACGATGGCGGAGTTACCATCATTCCTCATCAGTCTTCCCAATAGACTGGCACCATCTATATATTTTTCTATTGCTAGCCCTTTTGTACATAGGTCATTATAGTAACTTCAAATGTTTTATTTTTTTACTGTCACCCTGGAATAAGTATACCATTAAAAATATTATAGGTTTCTGGTAATTTGTTTAAAGACAGGCCAATGACCTGAAACCTATGTTATTTCTGGGTGTAACTCTGAAAGAATCTTGTAACTACTCAAGCTCTGCTTTATTTCATTTTATCTTTTGCAGGGTGGTGGTGGTGGTGGTGGTGACTTTGCCTGGAAAAGGAACAGGCATCCGATGTCTTTGCTTTTTCTGCATCATTTATATTCTGATGCTTTCATATATGGGTGATTACACCTTAAAGAGAAAAGACCTCACACTCTTCTGGTGATCAGAAATTTCAGATTTTCAACGTGATGTATTGGGGAGCGGGGCGCGGTCTTTTCCTTACAAAAACAATGCCGCAGCAGGGTCCCGAGATTGCCTAGGGCGGTGATTATCCAAGTGTGGTCTTGGATCAACAGCCTTGGCATCACCTGGGAGCTTGTTAGGAATGCAGATTTCTGGGGCACCTGGGTCGCTCAGTTGGTTAAGTGATCGGCTCTTGGTGTCGGCTTGGGTCATGATCTCATGGTTCATGAATTCGGGCCCTGTATCAGGCTCTGTGCTGATCTCTCTCACTCTCTCTGTCTCTCAAAATAAATAAATAAACTTAAAAAAAAAATATATATATATGTAAATTTTTATATACAAAAAGAAGAAATGCAGATTCTCAGGACCCATCCCAGACCCATGGCATCAGCAACTTTGTGGGTGGGGCCCTGCAGTCTGAGTTTTGAGGTCTTCCAAGAGATTCGGATGCAGCTCAAGTGTGAGCACCACTGCTTTAGGACATGTAGTATGGGAATGGCTTTTCCAAGACCGGAAGTGTACCCCTGCCATGTGTATACTCTGGAACTTTCCCCAGAGTCTGCACCACAAGCCTTTAGATCCAAGAAGCTGTGTTATTGGCTGAATTGTTTGGTTAAAATATAAAAGGAAAGATGATGGTCATTAGATACTTTTCACATTTGCCTTTTAAAAAAATATTTTTGTTTTGTTATTTATTTTTAGAGACAGAGAGAACACAAGTGGGGTAGGAGCAGAGAGAGAGGGAGAGAGAATTCCCAGCAGGCTCCACACTGTCAGTGCAGAGCCCGACGTGGGGCTTGAACCCACAAACCATGAGATCGTGACCTGAGCCGAGATCACGAGTCGGACGTGTAACCAACTGAGCCACCCAGGAGCCCTCACCTTTGCCTTTTTTAGAGTTTACTGACTTTACTTTTTTCGGCAGCTTGCCATTTGATCATTAGGGTATTGAACACGTACCAGTGACTCAGTTGTCGTAAATACATTTATTTTGAACAGGAATTCGGAAGAGTTCCATCCATCCTTACTGCCACGAGTCAGTGGCAGTAAAATGTCTGCCCCACCCACGTGGGGCGTTGGGTGTTTTCTTGTCCAGGTTGGGGAGGAGCACGGCCATTGCTCATGCCCAGGAAAGATTCCGTGGAGTCGCTCAAGTCTGTGTTTAGACTTTGCCGGCTGGGGTAGTCGTCTGCCGCCTCCTTGCCGCAAAGCCTCCTTTGGCAGGTTTTTTGGACGGAAGAGTCACAGTTGTGTGATCATCGTGAGGTGCTGGGAGGAGGCCGGCCAGTGGTCCAAGCACAAGGCCAGCTGTACTGTTGTGCGGGCTGTTTGCTTTTCTCCAGGAGAGCTTTCTTGGCAGTGGAGATAAACCCCTGGTGGTGAGTTTTGGATAGACTCAGAAGGAAATTCGTTGGACACTCACTGTTGCTCTTGAGGGTCCTTCTCTAGGTTGGAAAGTGACAGGGTGAGGGTTTTTGTTAGGAAATCACGCCCCAACCACCAGCCGGGCCACACTTTACGCAGGGTCTCTAGTGAATCAAGAAGCCCCAGGCTCCCAAGGGAGCGGGGCATGGGAGCTGGGCAGCCATGCCCTCGGTGCCCACAGACGAGCCAGGCTCTGGAGACGGACAAGAGACAGACCCCACGTGGCCCCGTGCCAGCTCAGGCTTCCGCCCCTCTATTTATCCCCCAGTCAGGCTGTGCTTCCTGAAGCCTCTCCAAATGTGGCTTGCACTCCATGAGACTATTTTAGATGGTACGTACATTTAACGTTTTAACAGTTGGGTATTTTAAGACCTATTAGAAAAATATAACCAGCACATCCTAGCTGTGATTTCACAGATGTTATTGCTTAAGGTGAGGCTAAGTTAAAAAAAAAAAAAAAAAAGTCCGTGGATTTAAAGTTAATTTAAAGAGAAGTATTAAGCACATAACTGTCCAGGTGGCACGAGACACGTCAGAAACCGTGAAGGGGGTCTGTCACCGCAGTGTGGGGACAGCTGCCAGGAGCAAAGGTGGCATTTGCTCACTGACCCCCTGGGCTGCCCCCCACCCAGGGGAGGGCCGGGGCTCAGGGAGGCAGGTGCATGCCAGGCACATCCTGGGTGCATGCTGTATTGGCACCCACCCACCCACCCCTGGCGTTTCATGCTGCTTGTGGGTGCACTTCTGCGTCTGGTCGGCAATGCAATTACTGGCACGGTGGGAGGTCTGCAGGTTCAAAGCTAGCAACGAGAAATGTAGTTCACCCCTTTCAGAAACGTGGGTTTGGTTTATTTAGGTGGCGACAGGGGTGTTTCACAAAGAAAAACTCTACCAGCCCGCAACACACAAATAAGAACGCTGAGCCCAGCACCCCTCCTCCTTCAGCAGAGAGAGCCCCGGGGACAGGGCCGAGCCTGGCTGCCTGTTTGCCACCGCGGCTGCCCAGGACAGAGGTCCGTGAGGGCCGCTGGGAAAGCAGCAGTCCTCCAGCTGTGCCGCCAGGTTTTCCCGAGGGTTCACAATGACAGAGACGCTCGTGCAGGGTCGCTTTGGGCAGACACGGGGTCGAAGTATATAGGCCTCGTGTTGACTCAGGGGCCACCGGTACACCCTTCCGGGTGCCTTGCGATTGGCTGTGTTTTTTGTTTAGTGTTTCAGGGCTGTGGGCCAGGGGCCCCGTGGGAATGAGCAGCAAGGACCCTCGTTCTTCTTTGCCAGACCTGCGCCGCCTGGGGCGGGGGGCTCCGTGGTGGTGGCGGTCTTGGAGATGCAGTTCGGCCAGGGACTGGATGTGTCTCGTGGTGGTGCTCAGAGGGGCCCAGGGTGGTTGGGGTGCCACTTCCCTGCACTGGTGGGCACGTGGTGGGAGCCTCGGGGAGGTGACTGCCCGACTCTGCCCCGACTGCCGTGTGCACACTCTGCCCCCTTTCCTGCGTCCGGATGGCTGGCTGGGGTTGGTTGATTCTCTATTCGAGACTTTATGGGGGGACTCCAGGGAGGATGGGTCGTGGTTTCCGTCCTCGAGGCGCTGACCGGCCCTGTGGGAATGACCCGCAAAGGGAGGTGGGCCGGGCCACCCTGTCAGGTGAGGGCGCTCAGAGGGAGGCCGGTGGGGAGGACCCCGCAAGGTGGACAGGTACGTGGGAGAACATCCCCGTGGCCTGTAGATGGGCAGAGCAGGGTGGAGGAAGGAGGAGATGGGGAGGAGGGTGGTGTGTGCGGAGCATGTGGCATTTCCTTTGTGAAACCCAGGATGTAGCACTGTGAGTGGCACACAGGACATGCTCAATAAACGTACGTCACACTGAACTGAATGGAACCAGAGCCGGCGGGTTATAGGGGTGCCAGAGGTGGTCCGCAGCTTTACCGTTCCAAAAGGCATTTACTGCGTGCGTTTCCTGTCCGAGAGCCTGGCCCCGGGACAGAAGCCCAGCCGGTGCCTGCCCCTGGCCGTCACCCACACTCTGGTACCACCTCCCGTGGAGTCGGCCGTGAGCCCCCCGCCCCCCACCCCGGGAACTCCCCGAGGCTCCCCACTCCTTTTATTAACTCGGTGTTGAAGGAGTTGTCCATGCTGAGGAAGGAGGGGAATTAAAAATAATGGGGTGTGTGCGTATCTGTGAAAGTGAAGATATAAAGGTAAACGCTACCATGAATGAGGGTATTATTCTCAACTCAGTGATTCCAGTTTTCTGTACGTTTAGGTCTTTTCTGAATCACTGCGCCACTCAGCCCCATGTCAGAAATTTATTTGTGCTAATCAAATTTTCAGCTACTCACTCTGTTGCAAGAAGTCTCCTATAGCCAAATTTGTGTGTGTGCGTGTGTTTATTTTCATATAATTATGGATTAAAATCAGACTTTGACTTTCCATTGTTGTCTGTCTCTAACTAAGTTAAAAGCTTTCCCCTGAATCCTTACTGAGGCATCTTTTTAGAAAGAAACTCTGCAGAGTGGGCTAGGCAGAAATTTATACACACACACACGCACACACACGCACACGATTCAGACTCACTGGGAAACTGCAGGAGAAAATAAGAATAGCCAACAATCCAGAAACACAGGACAGAAACTTTCAGTTTTTACTTCCAAGTTTGGCAGCCTGGTGAACTTGAAAGGTTAGCTATGAATAAGCATAATCAGATCTTTCTTTTTGTCCGTATTTAATTCAAACGAGACAGCTTCATGTTGACTTCTAATACAGAAAGGCCACCCACCATGGTGGCGCTCCCAGCCAATGAAGCCGGCTGGCGAAAGCTTTCTTAAATGGTGCTAATCAGCCCGGAGAGGCCTGCCCTCTATCCCCATCAGTATTCTATAATTCAGATGTGCTGATAACCTGAAATTGAATGTGTCAGGATGCAGGCATGTGAAGGGAAGAGGAAACTCCAGGCTACAGGAGCCGGGGGCTGGAAGACAATGCCTGGGGGAGGGGGTTTCACACCCTCCCTTACCCTCCCCTGCACCCCCTCCCCCCGCACGTACGTGTGTGTGTGCGCGCGCGCGCGTGTGTGTCTGTGTGTGCGCGTGTTATTGTTCAGGGCCAGGGACAAAATGGGAGGTTTCAAGTTCTGAAATATTTATAGGGAAGCTTTGGATTTTGTATATGTTAAATGAATCAGCAGACATTTTGGCTGCTAAGGGGTGAATGGTAATTTGCGATTAATTTTTTTTAAGCCGTGGCTATTTTAAAACCTTTCTCCCACTCCCTCATATATGAGACAGACAGACACACACACCCACCCCCGTCTGGTGAGCACGTCTCACAGGAAAGTTTAACAAAAGAGTCGCTATTGTCACTGTCCCAGCCGGCAGCAGTGCAGCTGAGGGTCAGTTGCTATTTCTATTTTAAACCTTGATTTTTGCAAAGTTTGTCTTTTGACTGTTCTCATTCTAATCAGGCTTAGTTAGGGGATCCGCTCCAAGCTCCACACCAGGCTGCGAGGACAGAGAAAGATAAACCAGAGGGATTAAACAAAAAGTTCTGCTCTGTCAATAGGCATGTGTGTGTGTGTGTGTGTGTGTGTGTGAGAGAGAGAGAGAGAGAGAAAGAGAGAGAGAGACACACACACACACACACGCACACACACACACAAAGACACAGAGAGAGACAGAAAGAGGCAGATTCATTGACCAAGAGTCATTAAACAACCATTCCCTTAATTTCAAAGAAAGTACAATTTATCCTAAGGCTGTGTGTTCTTGG
Organism: Neofelis nebulosa; assembly: GCF_028018385.1. Classification (NCBI taxonomy): domain Eukaryota; kingdom Metazoa; phylum Chordata; class Mammalia; order Carnivora; family Felidae; genus Neofelis; species Neofelis nebulosa. Next base: position 22,779,079 of record NC_080798.1, on the reverse strand, counting down.
TGCTGTTGTGTTTGGCTTTCTTTGCACGTGACTTGTTGTCTGCACCTTCAGACTGCTACCTCTGCAGCCTCCCCCTTGTGCCCGTGCCTGTGTCTCTATCCCTCGGAGGTGGGACCGGCCACTGCAGCCTTGCATCACTTAGGCCCTCAGCCCAGTGCGAACATTCCCCAGGCGCCCCGGTGCTGCCCCGCCACCAGCGCGTGTGTCTGCCGCGGCCAGGATCCTATTCCCCTTCGACTTTCTTATTGACGTCTTGATCCGCTCGGGTGCCACTTTGTGTCTGCAGCCTCCCCCGGGTATTCTTCCAGCCCCCACCTGTGGCCGGTCAGGATGAAGTTTCCCTGTGCAGTTCTCCCTTGTCACGGCACCCGTCACTGTCCTGGTTTCGAGACATCTGCACGCGTCTTGTCTCTCCTGCCATGTGGCGAGCAACTCTGGGGCCGATCCAGTGTCGAGGCACCTTCGTACACCCCCCAGTCTTCCCTGGCACAGAGTTGGGCAGGTGCTGGGGGATGCATGCAGTGGGGGAGCAGGACGGCTTGGGAACGTGTTTCTCCAGGACTGGGGAGTCGCTAGTGAGGGCTCCCATATTCAGAGGAGGTGCAGCGAGGGGGCAGAAAGAGTGAAGGAATACAGGTCGTCTTTGTTTACCTTGGGCCTCCCTGGTATCACCTCCTCCGCTCCCGACTCAGCCCGGGCTGGCTGCAGGGAGGCAGGGCTGCTCTGCCATTCAAGTGCACAGTCTTTTCTTGGAAGCCCACAGATTTTCTTCCTACCAGGCTGCTCTGTCAAAGGGTAAAGACAAGGTCCCGATGTGTAGCTATTCATCTCTGCCCTCATCACCGTCAGACTGATTGGCACCACATGGCATGCCATCCAGGAGGACCCAGAAGCTTCCCTTCGGTTTGGACCCAGTGGTGGCTTCCCCAAGGGAATGCCTGGCATGTGTTTAATTATTCATTGGTGTTCTCGTCTGTATCTCCCTGCTCCTTGATTGTTTTGTCTTTCTCTAAAAGTATTTATTTGAAATTCTGTGATCAAAGACTGAAAAACAAAATAAAGCAGGATATTAAAATGAAATTTTTTTTAAAGGAGGTTGGAATGTCAAGATCATTTTTATTAGAAAAGTTTATAAGATGAAACCACACATTATTTACGTAAACTTTATATATCAAGCACAGTACTCCCAACCGTGCTCCTGGTGAGCGATCTTGGCTGGCATATACCTGGATTTAAAATACCTTCTACTTAAGGAAGGACAAGTTCATTTTAATTAAAATTAACGGATTTTTCTTGATCGTATTTTCACACACACATACACACTCGCACACGTCTGTGTTCGGAATTGATAAAGAAAGAACTCTGGTTAAATAATCCACTTTTGTCTGACAACGGAATCCGTTATAGAGGTGCAAATATGCAGAAAGCTATTTGGAAATGCATCCTAGTAGTTGTCAGGTTTTATTATGCAGGAAGGTGTCATGTTTGTTACGAAGCTGAGTGCAGATGGCATAGTGGAAGAAATGGATCACTAATTTTAACAATGATTAATGAACAGAGATAGAAAATGAATTACATTGGACTATCGGAGGCAAGAAATATTTTTGTGAAAATTTTGACTCATCTGCTCTGCTGTTCTCTGCAAATTATTTTCAGAAATTCTATATGTTGTCAACAGTTCACTGCATTTTCCATTACTGTCTATTTCTGTTCTTAAGTACTTTTGTGTTATTAGAGATACATAATTTCAAAATACCAATACATTCCTGATTACTTAGAGAAAATATATGTAACAGTGTGACTGTTCCATAGACGCTAGCCATAAAAGTCCTGTTTTATAATAATCTTTCATTCTTCCTCATTTTATCACTACATTAGGAATGTTTGATAAAAAGAAAGGGAGGGGGTGGGGACTCTTCTAGCACATGCAGAATAAAGAAAAAAAAATAGAAGCGAAGGTAGCAATAAAAATGTGGCCTGGTGGCCGATTGTGGTCTTCAGCTGCCACGAGATCTACCCTTTTGGTTTGTTCTCTGCCTGGCAGTGTGGCGGCAGGGACCCCCTCCCCCCACACCTCCTTGGTATGGCCCCAAATATGCCATGACGTTCCTTCTGTCTTCATTCAGACTCAGGAAATAATCACCGTATCTTGAAGCTGTCCCAGGATTTTTTCCCTCCAGTAGACCCCTACTCTAGTCCTATCTGCTCCAATGGCCCTGGTATTGACAGTGAGTTTTTATGGTGCTTCATGCGTGAGTCTTGTTTTCTTCATCAGCCTCATCAGTAATTGTGTGTGTGTGTGTGTGTGTGTGTGTGTGTGAGATCTACAAGTGAACACAATTTATGTGTTTATGGTCTATGCTCCTCATGGTAGGTGCGCTTATGTGATGTCTCATATGGAAAAATGGATAGTAGTTTTTCCCCTTCCTCCCTCTCTTCCTCCCTCCCTCTTCCTTCTTTCTCCTTCCCCCCTTCTTCCCTCTCTCCCTCTTCCTTCTTCCCTCCCTCCCCCCCCCTTCCTACCTTCCTACCTCCCTTCCTTCCATAAAGATATAAACCATCTTAGATATGTTGGCTTCAAGGCATCTCATTTTCCTGAGATTCTCTGCAATTGAGAAATGATCTACTAGGGTTTGGGTCCTGTACTGCAATTGATAGGCACTCAATTTCATTCATCGGGAGCCCCTTTAGTGGTGACATGAGTACATTTCATGGCCAGCACTTCAGGATACTTACATTTCAGGCGACCCAGGCACAGCTTAGACATGCATCTGCAGCCCCTGGTATCGGTCCACCGCTCAGCCTACCGTGATTTAATCCTTGGCTTGGAGGTTAACCTGTGTTAGAACCTTATAGTATCGACCCTGCACAGTTCTGGCAACTTCTCAGTTTTTCTGCAAGATGAATTCCCCCTAGATAAGAGGACAGGGTGCCTCTCAACCCTCCCAGAGAGTGCTGGCCATCGAGGGGTCTGGCTTTCACACACGGCTAAGCTGCCTCCTGAGAGCTGCCTGGTGTCTGAGCAAATGGACGATCTATAACGACTTCCTTCTCCTGCAAACGAGCTTTCCAAGTTTCCAACTTGACTGTTTTATTTATGCTCTTGACCTGTGAAAACAAGCAGGCTGTTTAAAAAGCAAAAAGTACTTCCCATGATTAGAGTACTTAGAGTTGAAATAAATTGCAGAATGAAAAGGACATTCCTCGTCGCTCCAGGAGAAAATGTCGCGGAGGTTTTGCTTCTTGAGGATAGTCTGTGGTTCAGTGCATTAGGGCTCCCCCGTCTCACTGGCCTTGGGGTCCCCAAGGAAGGGTTCATGTGACTCCTCCTTTTTCCTCCTTTCAGGTGGCAGAATAATCCTAGCGAACACTTAGAACATGTTTGCGAATGGTTCTGAGTAGTTTGCATATAATTATGGTCCTGATGGGAAAACACTTTGGAGAACAACTAGTGGTGCACTGTGAGTCCTGCTCAGGTTACATCGCATATGCTAAACACTGAGGAAACACACACAGTCTTTAGTGAACAAGGTAGGGAATGCTCCAGGGAGCCAATTTAGAATGTGACTCAAGGGGAGCGTGGCTTTTCCCATCTCTTTCTTTTGGCAAGTGTATGGAGTAGCGGTGGTCTTTGGAATTCTCCTGAAGCCTGGGGTGGCCGCCTTGCACAGGCCTGTACAAGGTGGGTGTCGGGAGAGGGGCGCGTTGAGCACCACGATGCAGTGAGAGGCTCCACGTGTGCAAGGCCCGGTGGGCACAGTGGCCGTGGGCCTGGTGCTCAGCCAGAGGCGACGCTGGGGATAGTTTAATGGCGTCAGACAAGGAGCGGGGTTAGCACAGGCAGGGAGGGAGAGAGAATCCTGCAACTCATGGTTACAGAGATCAGGAGGAATAAAAAAGAAATTGTAGATGATCCACTTAGGAGACAAGAGACTCCTAAATATAGAACTGTCTTTATGATTCATGTTTGGGTTGCTTTTGAGGCAGAAAGTCAGGTGGATGATGACCTATAGGAATAATTCGAGGGTACTTGAGACGTAGACATTTGGATCTGAACACCAGGAAACAACTTGGCACTCAGGTTATGCTCTTCCTTCCAACAGGGACGTCTTTTGGTTGTTTAACCTGAGTCTGTTCATGGCTTCTCACTTCATGGGAAGTCGGTCCCCGGCCTCTCCTCGTACACATTTAGATGCCATAGACCGCTGGCGAGTCCGCTGGCTTGGCCTTCACAGGGCCGTCCGTGGAGGCAGCTGGCTCTGTGTTGCTCTAGAGGGGAAGTCCAAGGCAGTCCTGGTCCTAGAAGGTTCTGGCCTTCACAGACAGTTCCGTTTATGTTTCCATAGTTGTTCTCAGTTGTTGTTGTTGTTGTTGTTGTTGTTTGTTTCCATTTGTAACTACCTTCATACTGATCTGAACTAATTCATCAGATCAGACCTGAAGAGTCAGATGATTTGAAGATTGTTTTAAAATATCTATTTTAATGGGAGAATGCATTCAAGACAGTAGATAGATACAGCCAGCCACCCACCCACTCGTTTGGCACACTTGTTTGCATTTCTAGGGACTGCATATTTGATTTGGTGATACCTGTGCATGTAAACACAAGACCCAACTGCCTACCATTTTGCACGGACACCAGTCTCGCGACATGCGCTCTGCGTGTGCCTTTCTAGGCTCCGCACCCCAGAACTATATATTTAAGTTACACTGAGTTGAGTAATTATCATGAAATTGCCTATAGCATGAGCTGGAGAATATTCAAGATGTCTGTCATCCTTCTATTACCTCAGGTAAATAACTGATTGACCTTTTTGGGGCTCTGATACTTTACTAATCAGAACCTGAAATCTGTATAACAACACTTCATTTACTTGATAGACAAAAGAACAATTGCACTTGAAGTAATGTGATTTCTAAATAGACACTGCCTGTCAAAAATAAATGCATTAGAAGTAAAATGTAGCTCAAGGAGACAATTAGCAAACAGAGGTGACACCGTAAACAGGTGCACCCATTATTCCCAAAGCTTGTGGCAATATATTCGCGTCTTTTGGACTGATGGAAGATCATGTGACGGTTTGGTGAATTATCTATCGGTATCATCTGACTGATGCAGCCGTTGCTGTTGCAGAACATTTAAAAATGCATCTCACAAATTACATGGTAGCTGGGAAAATGCAGGTTTTTTTATTTTTTTTTAAGAACAATGCTTTTCTAAAGCAATGCGCTAGAATACGTAATTTTTTATTTGAAAGGATGGAGACCGTTTCATTATGCTGGGTATACAGTCGGTTAAGGTTGTGCAAATTCATTACAATGTTTGTTAATGTATAAAACATTTTCCATTCTGGTTTTAGTGACATTGGATTTTTTTTTTTTTTATAATGTGCTGTTTCTGAAACATCTGCCATCCCTTGTTACCTGTGGGCAGAGGAGGGAGAATATACTCTTTCTAAGAATGTTTACAAAATCTTTACCAAAATGGAAAATCTTAGAAGATGAGAGGGAAGGGACTTTTTTTTTTTCTTTTCTGTCAGTTGTTAGGTTTGAATTTTCTGGAGTTGGATCTTTACCATGAGAGACACAGTGGGGGACCTGCCACTGGCTGCTGAATAGGCTGGGCTAGGAAACGATCAGGCCTTTTGGGGGGCGTCTCTCTCCCCCTGTGTTTATATGTCCTGCAGTGGGTTCTGCCCTCAGAGTGCATGTTCCTGAAGGATTTCCCTATTATTTTTCATCTGTCATCTGTGCTTTTTTTTTTTTCTGTAGAATGAGGGATACTTGAGGGCCCATGGCTTTTGGCAGTTACTGTTTCTTCTTGTTACTGTAGGAATCACAGGGAAACAGTGTGAACTATTTTTACTTGACCCCTGAATCAGTCCGCCCTTGACTCCCCTTCCCGGCCTCCTCCTCCGGCATTAACCAGTAGCTGGAGCAAACTTAGTATGGATTTAGAGGTGGCTGTTCAAGAGGACAGCAGTATTTTGATGGCATCTTATGCCCAGAGTGAGGAATGAAGAAAAAGCCACATCCTCCTGTAACATTCCCAACACTGTCCCCGTTCCTGCTGGGCTCCAGCTGGAGAGGTGGCTGGTGTCACTTTGAGCCCTGTCTGGTGTCCCATCCGTACCAGTACTCTCTGAGGCATTGGAGTTTCTGTGTTGGAGAAGCAAGAAACAAGGACGGGGCTTTGGGGGGATATCCCGCCTGAAGAGTGGGCATAGTTTGGGGAGATCCTTTCCCTTGCTCTGAGATGTGTCCTGAGAAGCAGGTGGAGACCTGGCCTAGACTCTGCCCTGGAGCCACATGCCAGTTCATTTTGCAAAATTCGTCAACAAGAACAACAATAAAAACCTGCATGGGGCGCCTGGGTGGCTCAGTCGGTTCAGCGTCTGACTTCAGCTCAAGTCACAGTGTCGCGGTTTGTGGGTTCGAGCCCCGTGTCGGGCTCTGTGCTGACAGCGTGGAGCCTGCTTGGGATTCTGTCTCCCTCGCTCTCTGCCCCTCCCCCCACGTGTGCGTTCTGTCTCCCTCTCTGTCAAAAATAAGCATTAAAAAATTTAAAAATTACAAGTCAAACCTGCATAGAAGTAAGGAACGGGCTGAGTGAGGTGTCCTGCCATGGGGATCTGTGACAAGTTCTAAGCGTTCTTGTTGAATAAAAGCCTTGTGTAGACTCTCCGGGAGGTGTCTGGACATCAACTCATCAGAGAAGTGGTGGCCAGAGGGCTTCTGAAGGCGTCTAAGTCTCTAGACCCTGGAGAGATTTCCGGGTCTGCAGAAGTGGAAATACTGCAGCTCGGAGAGAGGAGTTTGCCAGGCTTCCTCAAAGCTGCTCCTTCCCTTGGGGCGCCTGGGTGGCGCAGTCGGTTAAGCGTCCGACTTCAGCCAGGTCACGATCTCGCGGTCCGTGGGTTCGAGCCCCGCGTCGGGCTCTGGGCTGATGGCCCGGAGCCTGGAGCCTGTTTCCGATTCTGTGTCTCCCTCTCTCTCTGCCCCTCCCCCGTTCGTGCTCTGTCTCTCTCTGTCCCAAAAATAAATAAAAAACGTTGAAAAAAAAAAAAAAAGCTGCTCCTTCCCTGTTACCTGTATTCTTTTTAAATTAATAGGCTTTGTGTTTTAGAGTAGTGCTAGGTATATGGAAAACTTGAGTGGATAGTACAGTTCCCACATCCCCCTCACCTACGTTTTCCCTGTTACTAACATTTATGTTAGTGCACTACGTTTGTTATAATCGATGGGTCAACGTTAACTAAAGTCCATTGTTTACATTAAAAGATCACTTTTTGTGTCGTACAATCTGTGGGGCTGGGCGAAGGCATCATGACAGGTACCTACCATTAGGGTTTCGTACAGAATCGTTCCTCTGCCCTGAACATCCCCTGGGCTCTACCTATTTTTCTCTCCCTCCCCCTCGCCTCTTGGCAACCACAGAGCTTTTTACTGTCTCCTCTTGCCTTTTCTAGAATGTCACAGAGTTGGAATCACATGGTATATTGTCTTTTAATATTGGCTTCTCTCACTTAGTGATATCTATGTATGGTTCTGTCCTATCATGTCGTGGCTCGATAGCTCATCGCTTTCTATCGTTGAGCACTATTTCATTGTCTGGATGTGCCGCCGTTTGTCCATTCTGTTATTGAGAGGCATCCTGGTTGCTTCCAAGTTTTGGCCATCATGGGGAAAGCTGCTGTAAACATCTGTGTGCAGGTTTTTGTGTGGGCGTAGGTTTTCAGGTCTTCTGGGCAAATACCAAGGAGTGTGATTGGTGGGTTGTTGTGCGGGAAGAGTGTGTTTAGTTTTGTAAGGAACTGCCAAGCCGTCTTCCAAAGTGGCTGTGCCACTTTGCATCCCTGCCACTGGTGGGTGAGGGTTCCTGTTGTTCCGTGCCTTTGCCAGCATTTGGTGGTGTCGGTGTTCTGGATTTCAGTCGTTTTAATAGGTGTGTAGTGCATTGCTTGAATTTGCATTCCCTCAATGACCCACGACGTCGAGCATCCTCTCCTGTGCTTACTTGCCATGTGTACATCTCCATGGGTGAGGCATCTAGATTTTTTTGCCCCTTTTTTATTTTTATTTATTTTTGTTTTTTATTTAAAACTGGTTTTTTACATTTATTTATTTTTGAGAGAGAGAGAGCAAGCAGGGGGAGGAGCAGAGAGAGAGGGAGACACAGAATCCAAGCAGGCTCCAGGCTCTGAGCCATCAGCACAGAGCCTGACGCAGGGCTGGAACCCACGAACTGTGAGATCATGACCTGAAGTCAGACGCTCAACTGACGGAGCCACTCAGGCACCCCTAGATTTTTTGCCCATTTTTAACTGGGCTGCTTTGTTACTTGTTGTTGAGTTTTAAGAGTTCTTTGTATATTTTGGACACCAGTCTTCAGCTAAGATTTTTCTCCCAGCATGTGGCTTATCTTTTCCCTCTCTTAATGCTTTCCCTTTGTGATACCTGTGTAATACTCAGCCACCTCGGCCAGTGACCTGTGTTCTCATATGGCCAAATGGTGTCTTCTTACACTTGAGACCTGAAGTTTTAGGACATGTGAAGTCAGGGATGCACATGCAATGTGTTCTCAGCTGTGTTTATAAACTTACACATGTGTGCACGCACGTGCACGCACACACACACACACACACACACACACACACACACACACAGCAAAGAATAGGAAGAAATGTACCAAAATATCAAAGCAATCACACCAGCTGATAGAACTATGGATTATTCTTGTTTTCTTCTTTGTAATTTCGTGCATGTTCCAGATTTTCTAGAAGCGAGCATATTATTACTTGAATAACCAATTTTGCACAGATAAAATAAATGAACTGAAAAAAGCAACATCTGTTGAGGAGATCCCATAGTGGTTCAGTTAAAACTTGTACAACTTTTGGGGCACCTGAGTGGCTCAGTCAGTTAAGCGTCTGACTTCAGCTCAGGCCCCGCATCGAGCTCTCTGTCAACAGCTCCGAGCCTGGAGCCTGCTTCAGATTCTGTGCCTTCCTCTCTCTCTGCCCCTCTCCTGCACTCTCTCTCTCTCTCTCTCTCTCTCTCTCTCTCTCTCTATCTCTCAGAAATAAATTAAAAAAAACTTGTAGAGCTTTCATTTTGACTTCAGAGATTATCCCTGGAACCCACATTTCAAGTGGTATTGATGATGATACATTTTCTCTTAACAACCTGCTTCAGAAAATAAGTTACAAATGCAAACCATCCGTACAGTTTTAAATTTCTAGTAGCCACATTAAAAAGGGTTGAAAGGAACAGGTGAAGTTGATTTTAAGACTGTATTTTTAATGTATCCAGAATATTCATTTCAGCAGGTAAAAGTATCAAGAATGTAAAGGAAACATTTTACATTCTTCCCAACATGACGTCTCCGGTTACACTTAGGGCTCATCCCAGTGTGGACTGGCACTTGGCAGGTGTTCAGTGGCCACATGTGGTCAGTGGGTATCAGACTGGACAGTGCAGCTTTGTGTGATGGCTGAATATTCCAGCAACGTTCACCAAGAAGAGTACCTGAACAGAACATTACCTGCAGTGAGTGTAGATAAAGAGGAAACAGGGACTTTGTGATTTCTAGGTATTTCCCATTTCTTCTTCAAGATAAGCTACTTCATAGACACCTTGTGATTTGGTGATGATATGAAGTCTCTTCTGTAGGGGGATAAATATATTGATTCATGTGGTAATAAATTAGAAAGCATTTGTAGTTTGGGGGATTTTTTTCCCTTCTTTGTGTTATTTGCTCTCTGGGGGCCAGAGTGGTCTCAGATTTGCCGTATCGTGAAGTCTTGGGCTGATATGGGATCTGCATTCTCCTGGATGGGGGGAGACGCCGGGGCCAGGTTGGGCAAAGACATCGGGAGAGCCTGCCAGGACCTGGCTGCCAGAGAAAACAGCCCGTGGGCAGAGCTGGGTGCCCCCTTCCTGGACTTGTGTACAAGAGCCTTGTGGGAGGCATGTGCATCTGGTCTGAGCTTCCTGCCCTCAGAATACTGGCCTACAGCGTGTGGGCCTTCCTTTTCTGCCTCGCCCTGGGTCAGAATTTCCTATTTTGGGATGAGGAATAGGACCCCATGTGCAGAGACTGATGCCAAGGTCTGTGTGTGCTCCTGAGGACACAGATGTGGGGGCTGTTGGGTGTCTCTGCTCAGTGGACACTGGACAAGCATGGCTGCCTCAGAGACCGGACCCTGCAAGGCTGTGTGATGGGAGGGGCTGCCTGCCTGGCGCTGGGACACTCTGCACGGGCCACGGGATCAGCCCCCGCCACCCCCCGGATTCAGGCCTGGATCTCTCACTCACCGCCCACCGGCTCTTAACCTTGGGCAAGTTACTGCACAGCTGGTGCCTCAGTTTCCCATCAATGAACGAACATCAAAGCAGTAGTCACCTCCCTGGGTGCTGTGAGGAGGGAGTGAGACAGTGCAGGTCAGTATGTGGGACTCTGGTTGGCACGCGGTGAGTGCTCAGTACACGCTAGCTGTCACTCTTAGTGAGTTCAGGAGTGGTTAGGTCACTGAACAGCAGATCCCTTAAGAATGTGTGTGTGTGTGTGTGTGTGTGTGTGTGTGTGTGTGTGTGTGAATTCCGGCCGCTCCTTCCCATCTCCATCCTGTATCCTCGGCCTGGACCCAAACAGCAGCAAGAATAGTTTCCCTCTGCCTTCACTTTCCCTTCCCTTCTTTTCTCCTTCTCAGGGCTGTTTTGACTATGAATTAATTGCAGGTTGGGGGACTCGCAAGCAAAAACTCAAAGCCAATAAACTTCAAAAGGACGTGGGGACCAGGGCCACCGGGGGAGAGCTGGGGCCGGCCGGGGCCGACCGGGGCCGACGGGGGCTCTAGTGGCTGTGGGGTAGGGTGCTGGGGGCTTTCCGTGTGTCTTCAAAGGGGACACCAAGTGTTTTCAGATTGTCACTTAAAAGCTCAGATGCAAAACTTCGGAAATCTGGGTGAGAGGCAACGGGTTCCAAAAGAGCTATTTTCATCTCTTGCCTGCAAGCAGGAGCCCAGTGGAACGTGGAGTTAAACTCGGAATTTCTTGGCAAGGGTTAATAATCAATGTAGATCTCCTAACAAAGGGAAAGTTTTTTTTCTTAACTGTCAGTGAAGCAGTACTAATTATTACTCCAGTGTAAATGAGGTCATTTCCTATTAAGAGAACAAAATGCTTAGCCTCGCCTTGCCAATTCATACCAACTATTTGTCACACATACTCAGCTTTTTAGTTTTTTTTTTTAAATTTTGATAAAATCCATTCATTTGTATTAGAAAAGTGTAAACCATCGCAATAATAGTCGCCCGTGATTACCCAAATGAGCTTTTGTAATGTGTGGGTTGTGTGAATACCATGTGTTAGCTATGGAACAATTAGGCAGCTGAATGGATCTTTAAAACAATCAGATACTTTTATCTCACTGAAAAAATACATTCCCTGGATGTGTACTGTTAAACCGTAAATTCCGGGGAACATTAAACTCCCGTCACGAGAAGAACTTTCGGATATATGTTGATCAAGGACAAAAAGACATCCAAATATCTTGTCTTCATGTTTTCATTTTTTTGATGCAAGCAAAAAGATTTAAGGAATATTGTAGCAAACAAAGGGTAATTGTTTTAGCCCAGATGTTGCTTTTGCACAACAAGCAGGTTACAATGTTCCCACAGAGCTGATGAGCCCAATCAGGGAAATGATTAAAAATTGATTTTGTCCCTGTAATTACAGTATGTAAACTACTTAGCTTGGATTGCAAAGGAAGTGATTTTCTAATTACGTATATACTCTGGTGTCTAATGATTGGTTTTTTGAAGTAATGAAGAGAGAGCACTAACGACTCCTTGGTGTTCTGTTGTTTAAGAAAGACCATCTTTAGAGTAAGCAGCAACAGACAAAGAGTTTAAATTGAATTTTCAACACTGTTAATGTGCACATGGATTTGTCTATTAAAGAGACAGGGAAGTAATTTGATTGGCTCTGCGCATCTTGGCTTTTTTTTTTCATGCTGAAGCATGTAAAAATACATGCACCGGGTCGCAAGCTGACGGGAAGAAGCCTCCTCGCTCCCCTTTTATCATCCCAGCGCCTGGGCTGATACCGCGGGGTCTCGGGTTCCTGCGAGTGTCTGATGCCTGTGTATCCTGAAAGCATTTAGATCGAACAGGTATCAGATAGCTTCTGCATCAAAGTTACGTTTGTTTTAAAGTGAAAGGAGAGGCTTCCCTTGGAAACATGTCCGGGCAGCCCAGCGCCCTCCGTGTGACAGCGTTTCAGCCGCATCCTGTGACGCTGGGCTCCGTCACAGGGTGGCAGTTGCCACCCCCCACACGCGTGTGCCGTGCACGCACACGCTCATGAGAGCGCGAGCCCTGTGTGTGCAGGCCTGGCGGGGGAGGGTCAGCAGTGGGAGCCCGGGGCCAGGCTGACAGGGATCTAGGAAACAAGTGGCTGGGTCGTGAGTGCTCCTTCTCTGCTCTGAGACACTTGGTGGCCGATGAGTGATAGCTCCTCACCCACCTGTTCTGGCAGAACTTAGGAGGGGGACACCGGTTCTCAGCGGGCATGACGCGCCCCCCAGGAAGAAGGCAGTGGCTCCAAGGTGACCCCGAGAGTGTGGTGAGGCCAGCGGATCAGGAAGCACCTGCTGTTGTTCACGGTTCCTAGGGGGGAAGGTGCACACCGCGCCACGCGGGGGCTCTTGGGGAAGCACCGGGGCCTTGGGGAGGCGGGAAGCCAGGGGAGATCGCGGGCCAGAGCCTCGACTGGGCTGAGGGCAAGGCCGGCGAGGCAGAGTGCGCAGATTTAGGATTGGCTAGTTGGATCATTACAGCAGGCCCTGCGGTATAGGGGCTGTCTCTAGTTGTCTGGTGTCTGACTCTGGGGTCATTAGGGCAGGGGGACAGTGGCCCAGAGTGGGAGAGCCTGGCAGAGGAGGAGGGGGTCGGGCGTGGACTCTGGATTGGTGAAAGACGTGCTCCCGAAGGAGTCACTTGCTCTCTTTAGGAATCGGCTGGTCCTGGGAGGGGCAGCCCCCCCAGGGCCAGTAGGGCCCCAGATGTCAGAGCATCAGAGACACATGGTTACTGCATCCCAGCGCTCGGCTACGGCTGGTGCGGGAGTTGGTGCCGTGCACTGCCAGGGTCCCTGGCGAAGGGGACTCTGGGTCCCCTTATTCCTGGGGTCTACTCAGCAAGTCTCACTGGCTGTCTGTGGCAGGCATCCTGGGTCTACTTGCTTCCCTTATCGCCGTGGCTCCCACCCCGCGTCCAGCCACACGGTCTCTCACCTGGGCAACCGCAGCAGCCTCCCCACCCACTGGTCTCCCTGACTCCACTCTCAGCCCCTCCGGTCTGTTCTCTCCACGGCAGCCAGTCCGGTCCCTATACAGTGTAAATCACATCATGTTATTCCCTTGCTCGAAACCTGCCAATGGCTCAGGATAAAGTCCAAATTTCTTCTTATGTTTTCTTTTCTTAATTTTTATTTATTTATTTATTTTGAGAGAGAAAGGGAAAGGCAGTGCGAGTGGGGCAGGGGCAGAGAAAGAGAGGGAGAGAGAGGGAATCCCAAGCAGGCTCCATGCTGTCAGCGCAGAGCCTGGCGTGGAGCTCGAACTCACACACAGTGAGGTCATGACGTGAGCTGAAACCAAGAGTCAGATGCTTACCCAGCCGAGCCACCCACGCGCCCCCAACATCCAAATTTCTTACCATGCCTGACAAAGTACGCCCATCCTGTCCCACTTCCCTGCTCACCATCCATGTCCTGGCCACAGGCAATGTGCTGCTGCTCCTTGAATGCACCATCTCCTTTCTACCCCAGGGCCTTTGCACTCACTATTTTCACCCATTGTTTGTTTTGCTTGTAGAGTTCTTCCCCAGATTTTCACAGTGCTTGCTCTCTGACTTTATTCAGGTGTTTATTTTTTTATTTTTTTATTTTTTGTCAGATATCACTGTTTAGAGAGGTCACTGGTCACCTTATCAAAAATCATCCATCATTTTGTCCATCGTTTCCCCCTGCTTTATTTTCTTTTTAGAGCTTATTATTCACTGACATTATATTTTACTTCTACTCGTCTTTCATTTGAAGGTGCTCACTAATACGTAAGTTCCACACAGACAGAGACATTGCTTATCACAGGGTCCCCGGAGCCTGGACATGAGCCTGGCACACAGAGGGCACTCGACAGGGGACAGCTACATGAGACAGCTTCCCTGTGGCTCTTCCCCAGGCGGCACTTGTCACCTGGACTCCTCTCCTGTTGGGAGCTTGGAGGGGCAATGGCTGTGTCACCTGGGGCCATGTTCGTCCCTCAGAGTTCTCAGAGAAAGAGTGACGGTCACTCAGTGCTAGGGAATGCAAGGTCCGAGTGCATTTTGAGGAGCCGTAGGTTTGTGGAAGGGTCCCTGTCCCCTAGTGGCCTGGAGATGATTGAGCACTGGGCCAGGAAGGGCGCCTGGAACCTCGGAGGTGGGGGGTGCACGCTGGAGGAGAGGCTGGAGCCCTTCGCCTGGGCATCCCTCCAGGACAACAGTGCCCGGAGCCACCGTCCCGGGAGGGATGGGGTGTCATCTCCAGATAGCTCCAGATGCGTGTCCTGTTGGCCACACGCTTCCCCGGCAGAGTGCTGAGGGAGCCCAGCTGGCTCTCTCACTGCCGACTCCTTCCTTCCCGACACTTTCCTGGAAGGAGAGCGGTTTGTCTGGCTCCCATCTGCCCCAGGCTGCCCAGACCCCTCAGGGGACACCCCGACTCCTGCTGTTGGGCCTCCGAGTGAGCCCTGGGAGGGGCAGCCAGTCTCCCTGGGAGCTCGCGGCTCTGCAGTGGTAGCATCTCGGGAGCAGGGCACCAGCCAAGGGAGGGAGGACTGAACCAAGTCTTCCTTCTTTCCTCCATTCTCCATCTCTCCCCCATCCCGCCGTATGCATCTGCACCTGCCTCCTCCTCTCCTCCCTCCCTGCCACCTTCCCCTTCCTCCCTTCTTCCTTCCTTTCCTGTCTTCCATCAATCTCCATCTCTCCATCTGCCCTACTGTCCTCTCTCCCTTCCCTCCTCCCTCCCTCCCTCCCTTTTACCTTCCTTCCTTCCTTCCTTCCTCCTTCCCTTCCTTCTCCCTCCCTCCCCTTTTCCTTCCTTCCTCCTTCCTTCCTCCCTCCCTCCCTCTTTCCTCCTTCCTCCCTCCCTATCCTCCTCCCTCCCTCCCTTCTTCCTTCCTTCCTTCCTTCCTTCTATCTTTCCTTCCTTCCTTCCTCCCTTGCTCCTCCCTCCCCTTTTCCTTCCTTCCTCCCTTCCTTCCTCCCTTCCTTCCTTCCTTCCTCCCTCTTTCCTTCCTTCCTCCTTCCCTCCCTCCCTTCTCCCTTCCTCCCTCCATCCCCTCTTCCTTCCTCCTTCCCCTTTTCCTTCCTTCCTCCCTCTCTTCCTTCTTCCATCCTTCCTTCCTTCCTTCCTTCCTTCCTTCCTTCCTTCCTCCCTCCTCCTTCCCTTCCTTCCTTCCTCCCTCCTCCTTCCCTTCCTTCCTTCCTTCCTTCCTTCCTTCCTCCCTTTTTCCTTCCCTCCCTTCCATCCTCCCTCCCTTCTTCCATCCTTCCTTCCTCCCTCCCTTCCTTCTTTCCTTCCTTCCTTCCTTCCTTCCTTCCTTCCTTCCTCCCTCCCTCCCTCCTCCTTCCCTCCCTTCCTTCCTTCCTTTTTCCTTCCCTCCCTTCCATCTTCCTTCCTTCCTTCCTTCCTTCCTTCCTTCCTTCCTTCCTTCTTTCCTCCTTCTTCCCTTCCTTCTCCCTCCCTCTCCTTTTCCTTCCTTCCTCCTTCCTTCCTCCCTCCCTCCCTCTTTCCTCCTTCCCTCCCTCCCTTACCTCCTCCCTCCCTCCCTTCTTCCTTCCTTCCTTCCTTCCTTCCTTCCTTCCTTCCTTCCTTCCTCCCTTGCTGCTCCCTCCCCTTTTCCTTCCTTCCTTCCTTCCTTCCTTCCTTCCTTCCTTCCTCCCTCCCTTCCTTCCTTCCTTCCCTCCTTCCTTCCTCCTTCTCTCCCTTCCTTTCTCCCTTCCTCCCTTCCTTCCTTCCTTCCTTCCTTCCTTCCTTCCTTCCCTCCTTCCTTCCTTTCTCCTTCTCTCCCTTCCTTCCTCCTTCCCTCCCTTCCTCCCTCCCTTCCTTCCTTCCATCCTTCCTCCCTTCCTTCCTTCTTTCCTTCCTTCCTCCCTCTTTCCTTCCTTCCTCCTTCCCTCCCTCCCCTCTTCCTTCCTTCCTTCCTCCTTCCCTCCCTTCCTTCTCGCTTACCTCCCTCCATCCCCTCTTCTTTCCTCCTTCCCCTTTTCCTTCCTTCCTCCTTCCTTCCTCCCTCCCTCACTCTTTCCTCCTTCCCTCCCTCCCTTCCCTCTTCCTTCCTTCCTTCCTTCCTTCCTTCCTTCCTTCCTTCCTTCCTCCTTTTCTCCCTTCCTTCCTCCTTTTCTCCCTTCCTTCCTCCTTCCCTTCCTTCCTTCCTTCCTTCCTTCCTTCCTTCTTTCCTTCCTTCCTCCCTCCCTCTTTCCTTCCTTCCTCCTTCCCTCCCTCCCTTCTTCCTTCCTTCCTTCCTTCCTCCCTCCCTCCCTCCCTCTCTCCTCCTTTCCTTCCTTCATTCCTCCATCTTCCTTCCTTCTTTCCTCCCTCTTTCCTTCCTTCCTCCCTTCCTCTTTCCTTGTTTCCTTCCTTCCTCCTTCCCTCCCTCCCTCCCTCCCCCCTTCCTTCCTTCCTTCCTTCCTTCCTCCTTCCCTCCCTTCCTTCTCCCTTCCTCCCTCCATCCCCTCTTCCTTCCTCCCTCCCTCCCCTTTTCCTTCCTTCCTTCCTTCCTTCCTTCCTCCCTCCCTCCTCCTTTCCTTCCTTCCTTCCTCCTTCCCTCCTTTCCTTCTTCCCTCCTCCCTCCCCCTTTCCTTCCTTCCTCCCTCCCTTCTTCCTTCCTTCCTTCCTTCCTTGCTTCCTTCCTTCCCTCCCTCCTCTTTCCCTTCCTTCCTTCCTTCCTTCCTTCCTTCCTTCCTTCCTCCTTCTTCCTTCCTTCCTCCCTTCCTCCCTCCCCCTTTCCTTCATTCCTCCCTCCCTCCCTCCCTTCTACCTTCCATCCTCCCTTCTTTCATCCTTCCTTCCTTCCTTCGTCCCTTTCTTCCTCCCTCCCTCCTTTCTTCCATCCTTCCTTCTTCCCTTCCTCCCTTCCTCCCTCCCATCCTTCCTTCCTTCCTTCCTTCCTTCCTTCCTTCCTTCCTTCCCTCCTTCCTTCCTCCTTCTCTCCCTTCCTTCCTCTTTCTCTCCCTTCCTTCCTTCCTCCCTCCCTCCCTCTTTCCTTCCTTCCTCCCTTCCTCCCTCCCTCCCCCTTTCCTTCCTTCCTCCTTCCCTCCCTCCCCTCTTCCTTCCTTCCTCCTTCCCTCCCTTCCTTCTCCCTTCCTCCCTCCATCCCCTCTTCCTTCCTCCCTCCCCTTTTCCTTCCTTTCTCCCTCCTTCCCTCCCTTCTTCCTTCCTTCCTTCCTTCCTTCCTTCCTTCCTTCCTTCCTTCCTTCCTCCTTCCCTCCCCCTTCCTTCCTTCCTTCCTTCCTTCCTTCCTTCCTTCCTTCCTTCCTCCTCCCCTTCTCCCTCCCTCCTTCCCCTCTTCCTTCCTTCCTTCCCTCCTCCCTTCCTCCCTCTTTCCTTCCTCCCTTCCTTTTTTGTCCCTCCCTCCTTATTTCTTTCCTCTCTTCCTTCATTCTTCCCTTCCCCCCGTCCTCCTCCCTTCCTTCTTTCCTTAGTCTTCCCTTCTGTCTCTATACTTTTATCTCTACTTCCTTCTTTCCCTCTCTCCCTCCCTCCCCCAAACATGTACTGAGCTCTGCCTGGAGGTTAGGGCCTGAGAAGTGAATGGGACAAGCCTTTTCCCTGTGAGCTGGGAGGTGACACAGGGACTGCCCTCAGCATGGTGTTGGTGCTTGGCAGGCCCTCAGTAAAGGGTAACTTGTTACTAGGATGGCCTTCCAGTTGCCACGGCGTTGAGTGTAACGACCATGGGCTGGCAGCATGCTGGCCTAGAGGGAGGGTCTGATTACCAAGGGCCCTGGCGATGGTGGGGTGCCGCATCTCTGCTCATCTCTTCACTTGCCAGGAACTTCTGTTTCAGCACCTTTGGGCCCAAGTCTGGGGGGCCTGGCTTCTGCCCAGTGAGGGTTTCCCCAGCTCTGCTCAGAGCTTCCGCGTGCCCCCTGGGAGGACCGGGAAGGGAGGGGTGTGCCCTGTCCCCAGTGCCTGCTTTGCCTACGGAATTCACAGCATGGGGGCCACAGCATGGCCCACTGGGTGCCAGGCCAGAGCTGCCGGAGGCCACCTCCCACTTTGTCTTGTTGCCTGTGTCCCCTGTGTCTTCCTGTCCTCCCCACTCTCTTCAGATCTCTCTCTCAGAGCTTTCCACCCCTCCCCTTCCCCTGTGCAGCTCAGAGGGGCCTCGGAAGTGCCTGGGTTGTAAGAGGCTCCTTCCTGCCACCCCCTCCCCAGCACCCTGCACTCCCTGCCCTCTCTCCCCCTCCTAGAAGTTATGTCCCCATTCCCCTGCACTTCTTCTTCGACCCCACACTCCTCTCATGTCAGGGACTCTGAACCTTCGTCCTTTCTCCCTCCATCTTTGTCTCCACCGAGGCCCTGCTGTACGTGCTTAAGGGCTCAGCTGGTGTGCACCGCCTGCCGGTGCCCCAGCCTCTGGCCTGCCTCCTGGCCCCCTACCTGGCCTGCAGCCTCCTCATACAATGGGTAGACTGGCTGCCCCTGGCGTGCCCTGGGGCCTGGTGCACGGTAGGTTTGAGGTCTAAGCTCACTTGCGGTGTCTGCGGCTGAGGGTCACTATGTGCGTGCCTTACCTGTGTTGCAGGGGTTAGTGATTCATCGTCGGTGGGATTTTAGGCACTGAAGCGTGTCTGTGGAGGTGATGTTTTGGGGGGTGGTTGCTACCCAACTTGGCCTTGGCTCAGGCCCTGCTTTTTGCTGCCTTTGTGATCTGACCCCTCCCACTCTTCCTCGGATCTGGTGGTAGCTGCATCCCCCACTCCACGGTCTCAGGGGTGGCCCCCCTCCTCCACCCCCTCAGCACGGGGTCCACGTGGGAGGCAGGGGCGAGGGGAGGCCTCATTTCAGGGACCTGTTTCTGGTTATGTCACCGCAGTTTCTCCAAATGCAAGTTACTACTTGCATCAAGGCAGCTGTTTCCTTTGTTGAGGAAGAGAGAATTCCTGGGCGGGGATTTTCCTCCCTGTCCGCCCCAGATCGAGAACATCAGTGGTCTCATGGGGTCACCTTTGCCCAATCTGCAGTGACTGCAATGACATCAGACAGTAGGAGCCCCCTCAAAGTGGTTCAGAAGGGTACAGGTGGCACTAACTTGATTTCCTCTCCTCGGACCCCAGTATGGCCTCTGAACACGGGCTCTGCTGCTGTTCCAGCAGGGGTTTGTTGGGCCAACCTTGCCCAGGCAGCCCAGCCACCTTCGGATCCTAGCCATCTAGGAGAGCCCTTACCAGGGCACAGCCCCCAGTGCAGCCAGGGGGCTTGTGCTGAGGCCTTGACCGATTTAGGGCAGAGAAGCTCCCATCACTGCCCCAAGGGCAGAGTGCAGGAGCTGGTGATGTTCTGATCAACCGTGTGAAGCCGGTGGGCTGGTGGGTATGGGACTCCCCCAGATGATGTCCCTCCATGTTCTCCCTGTCACTGGGATTCACAAAACTCCTGAGCAGACAGCCCCTAGAGAAGAGTCGTAGAATTTTGCAAGCCATGAGCCTGGGTCTAAAACCTGAGTCTGTACCCCCACCTCCTGCAGCCCCTTCCCTGAAAGTAAGGAGTCTTGTGAGCAAAGCGAGTTATTGCAGAGCCAGCCGGGTGCTGGGGTCTTTTCTGCTCACGGCTGGGACAGGCCTGAGGTGGGACAGACCTGAGGAAGCATAGCATCGAGCATTTGTTTTGCACTCTCTAGATTTCAGTGTTGAATGATACGGGAAAAACAAAATGACAAAGATACTCTGAGGGAGAGACAGACTTGTGATTTCTTTCCTTGTTGCAGATGGTTGAGATGTAAACTTTTGCTTTATGTCTGTCTCAAGACAGGCAGGTAGACATTAGTTTGCAAATAACAGTGCCCCCAGGCGCCTGGGTAGCTCGGTCGGTTGGGCATCTGACTTCGATTCAGGTCATGATCTCACAGTTCACGAGTTCGAGCCCCGCATTGGCTCTGTGCTGACAGCTCAGAACCTGGAGCCTCCTTCGGATTCTGTGTTTCTGTCTCTCTCTCTGCCCCTCCCCTGCTCACACTTGGTATCTCTCTCTTTGTCAAACATAAAAAAAAAAAAAAAATTAAAAAAATTTTTTAAAGACAAATTGCCGTGTCCCTGTTACACTTTGAGGAAACATTTTCAGCACTCGGTCAGCAAACACTTTTTTTGGTTGCCAGAAATCAATCTTGGAAGTTAGATGGAATGTTGTAAGCCAGCGGTTTCATATCCAAATTTTGTCATCATGGACTGGGGCAGCCACCGCGGGCTCTCTGAGTGCATCTTCTGGTTTCACATTTGTAGACACACCCTCGAACCCCTACTGGAATTTCACTTCTATAATATCAGAATGCGCAACTTCGGGGTCAGTAAAATGTAACTTACCGAGAGGAAACTTTTGCTTGGCCTGTGAAATCCTTCCTGTAAATTGGATTCCGAATTGCACTGGACCAGGTGTGGTTGGACCCAAGGAGTGGACTGCAGATCACACGCTGGGGCTTGGCTTGATCACCCCAGCCCACTGCTCCGGGACCACCGTGGGCTGGCATCTGGGCTTTCTATCTAGGCCCCCGTCTCGTCCGAGGGTGCCGTCGTGGATGGGACTTACTTTAGCGGTGAGACAGGAGAGAGTAAAGTGCCTAACTGGCTCCTGCTTTCCTGGTCTTGGTTCAGGAGAGAGGACCCTGAGGCCACACGACACCCCAGAGCCTGGGCCGGCTGCAGATTCCTGGTTTGGATGCAATGAATGCAGCCCTGGCCACTGAACAGGTGTGGTCAGTTGAAATTTGGGTGGAGTTGTGGTCTACTGAAGGGGGGGTCCTTAAATTGGAGAGAGAAGGGAACCCCTGAGGACTTCCTCAGTTCCTCAACCTTTAGAATTCTAAAGAGAGAGTGAGGGAAAGAGAGAAAGAGAGAGAGAGACAGAGACAGAGAGCGGGAGCTCTCTTATTTGCCTATTTCTTCTGTCCCATCTGGAGAAGAAATGGTTAGATGCCCCGCCCCCTTCTCTTTTTGCAGGTGGCAGTTTCCCATTAAAAGGAGCTGAGCAAATTGGGTTTATCGCAGCAAAGGTCACATAGTTCCCATTTTTAAATTGCTCAATGAATTGGGGCAGTGGGGCTATTAAATGTTGTTAGACTCTTGACTAGCCTGGCAAATTGTTACCTTGGATGAATGCTGTTTACCTGTCTTATTGAAGTCGATATGTCCGACCTGCAGGATTGCTAACAGGCCTTATTTTTTCAGTTCCTGCCCACCACGGCTTTAAGAATACCCTTCAGCCAGGAGGGAGCTCCGTTGCTTTAAGACTTGCCTGGTAAGGAACATCGTTTTGTAGTTCGTTGAACTGGTGTCTGTCTGTGAGTCTGTGGCTTGTCCAGGCCACCCTGTCTGGGTTACAGACCCCTGTGCTGGGGAAGTGTTTTCCCAGCTAGTCCCTTTTCCTCCCTGGACTGAGATTGGTTCCAGAGAAGCTTCCGGATTCGAAATTCCCCTGGACTCGAGTGTGGGTCCCAGGTCTCCTAGGTGGGATGAGCGTCTGATGTCAAGACATGCCCAGAAAGTCTCAGGACGGGGCCACCGGCGGGGCAGGGCCCTGCAAGGTTGACTTCTTTCTCTGGGTGACAGCCTTAAGACTCGCCGCCCACACCAGCTGGCAGCTGGGACGGGAGCGGGTGCGGCTGCTGCCCAAAGCCACGTGGCCCCACGCGAGCACCACCTGCGGCCTGTTTCCCCATCACCCACTGAGTGGGGCCGGGGCCCGGCCCGGTCTTGGAGGACACTTGTCCCAGAGCGGCTTTGTGTTTGTCGTCTCAGACTCAAGATCCCAGACTCAGTAATGGAGTGTTTTCCTGGCATCGAAGCGGATAAAAACTTAAAATGCAAACGAGGGGGCACTGCTGCATTTGATGTCTGCACCCGCCTCGTCGGAGCTGGCCGCGATATCTCTGTAAACTCACCCTCAGATCTCATTAGCCCAGAGCCCACCTCCTCCTGACCATGGGCCTCAGAGGTCACTACACAACCGGGGAAATTGATAGCGGAATTATGCGCTCAGAAATTAATTTTACATTGTACCGAATATATATTTTTTTATTGTGACTTTATCTCGTTGAGAAAGTGCTTACTTCCGATTTTGTGGATATTAGTGACCATGGATTACTTTTATTTTGGTCTTTACACAACAGTTATATTAGAAATTTGCTGTTTTATTCTTACCTTCTTAGTAAAAATCCTTTTATCACACAATGGGTAATTTATATCCATTACCAGGGCTTTCAATCCTTTTCAGTGGGGCTGTCAGCGCCGTTGGCACAGTAATGATTAATGTGATCTAATAATAGTGTGCCATTATATTACCTTAGTAAAACATGTACCAACATCCTATTCGGATCTACCAAATTCATAGCTTCCTATAATATTTTTGTTGAAAGACAGGATTACTATTTTTCAAAGCTGATTTTTTCCCCTTTAACATATTTAATGAAATTCACAATTCTCTGCCTTAGTAATCCTGGCATGTGATTGGGTTCAGCGGGTGCATTTGACATCTGTAGGTAGTGTTGTGATTTGTCAGGGAGCGGTTGGACAGTCTCAGGGCCCTGCCACCAGCAGATCCTGGGTTGTTTTGCCTTGAAGAAAAAAAAAATTCTGGGTTTCCAGCCTCCTCTGACTTGTAACAAGGAAGGTGTGTGTTCGCTCAAAAGGCAAAAGAGGAAGTAATTTGGCTCAAAGAGCCCTTTCTTCCTCTCCAGTTTTATCCTTTCCTCTGTCACCTGCCTTGGTCTGCTGGTGAACAGGAGGGTAGCAAAGCCAGTGGAAGCAGCTTCAAACCCTCTATCTCAGGCTCAGCCTCTTTGAATCGAAAGCGGGGGTTCTCAGCCTCGGCGCTTTGACATTTGGGCCGGGTGAGTCTTTGCTGTGGGGACCAGCCTGTGCATCGTAGGGGTTTAGCAGCACCCTGGCCCTCACCCACCAGATGCCAACTGCATACCCGGTTCCCCCCACTGTGACAACCAAAAATGTCTCCTGACACTACCAAGTGTCCCCTGGGGGGCACAGCCATCCCTGCTTGAGAGCCACTGGTCTAATGTGATGGGAACACAAGCAGATTGGTTTTGGAGGGTGGGAGAATTCCCGCTGGAGTCTCAGAGTTTGGGGGTGCTTCTTTGGGACATCTTTGGCTTTGGGAGGGGAGCTGTGTGGGCGAAGGCGACACACCGCGTCCTTTTCCTGGCTGAAACCCAGCCGCCTTACTTCTTTCTCCTCCCGCCTCTGTCACAGAGCCTGGCCTCAGCAAGGGTCTGAATCTTAGCTTCTTCCACTCAAATCCCATTATAATCACGCTCGTGATTGATAACATTCCACCTTTTCAAAAGGCTTTAAAATCTGTGTCAACCAAGGATGACATTATTGTAGCGCGGGCGAGATGTATTCAAACAATTACACACTCAAATCAAAGTGGGAAGGTTTGTCCTTCTATTTTGATGCCTTTGTGACGTGGCTTTCGCCAGCGCCTCGGCCCCACAGCCCCCGAAACCTTCAGCAGGGAAATGCATGGGAAGGAACAGGTTTTGTCCTTGAGATCACTCAGCTCTGAAAACAGTTTGATATTTGGGCTTCTTAGGGCTGGAGGGTAGGGGAGGCAAGAGAGGTTGTTGAGCACAGGAGAGAGAGACAGCGAGAAAACAAGAGAGATATCCTTGCTTTTGATTCAGAACAAAAATTACTGCTGCAACATTGGCTCGAGATATGCAATCAACTGAAATCAGGAAAAGTATTTTGAATACAAAATTTATATTGAAATACTTGAATCTCGATACTTGTGCACCCACATACATGTATATATTTAAATCAAGGAAGAGAAGATGAAAAATAAAGCTTTTGTCATAAAAATATTGCTTGTAGTATTTGCCCTCAAATGATTTCTGCCACATCAGAATACATTTTTGTACTGTTAGCATTTCCATAGAAGACACTCTTGTTTGCTTTCACAACTGATCCTTGATGATAACAACAAGTGAAGAAATGGCTCTGATTTACCTTTGTTTTAGGTGGATTTCAAATGCATTGTGGTGTTTGGTGCAGGAAGCATTTTGGTGACCCACCCCTCCTTTACTGGTTTTGCTCTGTCTCTCCCACTACAGCATAAAGCTGGTAAGAGCAGGGCCTTGAGTGTGATCTTCAGTGTTGCTTTTCTTTTTCCTGAAATGGTGTCCGATGCAGAATAGGTTCTCAATAAAACTGGTGACTGACAGGATGGATGGATAGATGGGTGGTTGAATAGGTGGATGGATGGATGTATGGATGTATGGATGGATGTATGGATGGGTGGATGGATGGATGGATGGATAGATGGATGGATGAATAGATAGATGAGTGGATGGATGGATGGATGGATAGATGGGTGGATGGATGGATGGATAGATGGGTGGATGGATGGATGGATAGATGGGTGGTTGAATATGTGGATGGATGGATGGATGGATGGATAGATGGTGGATGGATGGATGGATAGATAGATGGGTAGATGGGTGGATGGGTGGATAGATGGTGGATGGATGCATGGATAGATAGATGGATGGATGGATAGATGGGTGGATGGATGGATGGATGGATGGATGGATAGATGGGTGGATGGATGGATGGATGGATGGATAGATGGGTGGTTGAATAGGTGGATGGATGGATGGATAGATGGGTGGTTGAATAGGTGGATGGATGGATGGATGGATGGATAGATAGATGGGTGGATGGATGGATAGATAGATGGATGGATGAAAATATGGATGGGTCGGTGGATGGATGGATAGATGGGTGGGTTGATGGATAAATGGATAGGCAGATAGATGGAGTTTTATCTCAAACCTGAATAAGATCTTAGAATAGTAGGCCTAGCAGTCCAAATGAAATCCCACTTTTTACCATCTCTTTACTCCTTGCCCTCTTAAGCATTTTTTTTTTACACTAAAGTGGTCAGTTATACAAAAATACTGTCATTATGTCTTCTTTTCAATCCAGTTTTTAAAATAGAAAAATATGTCTAGGACCATGCTGGGCCATCTCTGTACATGAGTGCCATGTTGTGTGAACATCTGTAGATATTCCATGAAGGCACATACACAGTAAGACTGAGACTGAATACACAGAGGCAGAGTAGGAAAAGGTGACCTCTTTCAGTGTGGCGCAAGGAGTTTATGAGGCTCAGAAGACTTCCTGTCCAGATGACTAGTTGTGTGTCTCCTGGGCAAGACTCTAATTTATATTGTATTTCACGTTCTTCTAGAGGTTCTCATGTGTCCTCTTCAGGTTTGCCATGCTCGATCTGGGTGGGACTGGCCAGTGCCCGGCCGTGTGGGGTCAGCCATCCTGAGGAGACAGGCTGAGGCTCTGAGCGCCGGGTCTCCCAAGTCCAGATCTCTGAGCGCTGGAGCTCCCAAGTCCAGATACAGCACACACTGTCTATTGGAAAACTTATTCCTGTGGATGAGGGTGAAAAGTCGCCCCATGCTTGGCTTACAAATTATTGCACAATGAACGTCATAGCCGTACCAGGATGAAAGTAATAACAAGGAGAGAGAGAAATGACCCCGAGACCTGGCAACCCATCCAGATGTGGACTCTGGAGCCAGGTTTCCTGGGGTAGAACCCTGGCTCCCCCACTCACCGGCTGTGTGACTGTGTCTCGGGGGACTTAGCCTCAGTTTTCTCATCTGTAAATTGGGAATGACAATAATGACAACCTAGTAGATTATACAACTAGTCTATGTAATGTGCTTAAAACAATGCCCAGCTCCAAGTAGGCATTCAACACACGTGTGACTCCTGCTATTGTTTTCATTCTCTCTGCTTCGTCATCTTTTCCCCTCTCTCTCTATTTATTCAAGATTAAGGAAAGTATAGGCCATTTTCAGATAATTAGCCTTTTCCCCTCAGACTCATACCAGAGCTAGGAACCCCCCGGTGTTGCCAGGCGTGCGGTCTCCTCGGCACCCCCTGGGGACCGTGGTGGTTAGCAAGTTCAGAGAGCGTCAGAAAGGTGGTGAGTTTCCGAAGTCAGCTTCCCCTTTGTGAAGGAGCATTGTTGACACACCACTGGGGTTTGGGATTTACTTGGTGTTCGGGGAGCGCATTCCTGGGATGGATGCCACACGGTCGTGGTGGGTGGGAACAGCCAGCTCTTGAAAGGGAGGGGAGCTTTGTGGCTTTTCTGTCCCACCCCCTTGTGAGTGAGGCTGCTTTGCATCATGGCCCAGTTTTGTATTTTAAGCGTCCACTGAAATTTAACGTTTTGCTTTTGGTTTATTATGTATGCAAGTATCTTGCTGATAAATACATGTGTAATTGTACCATCGTAACCACTGCTAGTCAGCGACAACATATAATTAAAGTCACCCTTGTAGTCATTGAACTTTTCCATCCCTGGCAAGATCGCTGACCACTCCAAGCAGAGTGTACCCCCATGTATGAGCCATGTGCCTGCCTGTGTGGCCTTGCCCCGCTCCTGGCCCCCAGGACACCCCAGTGCACCTTAGGGCATGTCCTCACATATGCACTGGGGACTTCCCTTGGACAGTGGGGTGCAGGACGGAAGGGTAGGGTTGTAGAGCCTGGAGGTGCCTCTGTGTTTGTGTCTGTGCCCAGATGATAATTGCGTCCAGAGTGGGTGCTTGGTAGACTTGAATGAATAATCCTAAAAAGCCCTTCATTTGCCTCTGAGCTCTCTTTTCATATATAACGGGTACCCTTCCCCTCATTTCCCTTTTTTGGGGTGATGCCTTACTCCATTGCTTTTATGCCCTATGCCAGGGCTTGGTAAACTCTGGCCTGTGGGTCATACCCAGCACACTGCCTATTTTGGTTTTTTTTGTAACATTAAAAAAAACTTTTAAAACCTGTAATGGAATACACATATCTTTTGCTATTACAAGTTTAACGTTTTTAGGGCCACCTGGGTGGCTCTGTCGGTTGGGTGTCTGACTTCGGCTCAGGTCCTGATCTCGCGGCTTATGGGTTGGGGTCCCGTGTCGGGCTCTGTGTTGGCAGCTCAGAGCCTGGGGGCCTGCTTTGGGTTCTGTGTCTCCCTCTCTCTGCCTCTTCCCCAGTTCACACACACACACACACACACACACACACTCTCTCTCTCTCTCTTTCTCTCTCAAAAATAAATAAACATTAAAGAATAATCTAAAAAGGTTAACATTTTTCAAGTGCACTGAAAGTTCAGTGGCGCTAAGTACACTCACTGTTGTGCAACCATCTACCATCCACCCCAGAACTTTTTCATCATCCCAAGCAAATTCTGTATCCAATAAACAGTAACTCCCTATAACTTACTCCCTCCAGCCCCTGGAAAGCACCATTCCGCTTTCTGTCTCTCTAAATTTCTGTCTCTCTAAATTTGACTATTTGAGCTATCTCCTATGGGTAGGCTCATACTGTACTTGTTCTTTTGTGACTGGCTCTATTTTGTTTAGCGTAATGTCCTTGAGGTTCATCCACGGTGTGGCCTGTGACAGGACTTCTTTTCTTTTTAAGGCTGAATAATATTCCACTGTGTGTGTGTGTGTGTGTGTGTGTGTCTGTCTGTCTGTGTATACACACCACATATTGTTTATCCATTCATATGTCAGTGGACACTTGGGTGTCCGTGTCTTGGCTATTGTGAATAATGCTGCTATAAACATGGGCATACAAATATTTCTTCAAGACCCTGCTTTCGATTCTTTTGGATGTATCCCCAGAAGTTGGATTGCTGGATCATACGGTAGCTCTACTTTTAAGTTTTTAGGAACCTCCATACTGTTCTCCATAGCTGCTATACCATTTTACATCCCCGGTGACGGTGCACGAGGATTTCAATTTCTCCGCACCCTTCCCAACACTTGCTGTCTGAATTTTTGATGGTAACCATTCTAATGGGTGTGAGCTGATAGCTCATTGTGGGTTCTGCCTGTTTTTTTTTTTTTTATAACTTATGAGCTAAGGATGGCTCTTACATTTCTAAACGATTGAGAAAAATCAAAAGAAAAACAATGTCCCGTGACACATGAAAAGTATATGAAATTCAGACTTCAGTGTTCATAAGAAGATTTTCTAGGCATCCAGCCTATTCCCATTCATTTATGGATCACCTGTGGCTGCTTTCACGCTGTAATGGCAGAGTTGGGTGCTTGGGACAGAGGCTGTGTGACCTGCCTATGGTATTTCTCAGCCGGCCCTTTACAGGATGCGTTGGCCAGCCCTGCCCTGTGCTAAGACCTTGCTGCCCCTCAACTTGTTTAACCCCCTTAGCGACCCACTATGCAGACCAAGAAACTGAAGCTCAGCAGACATAGCTGACTTGCACAAGTGCTGCATCCGAACATGGCTAAACCAGGAGGCACGTGCCTGTCCCTGTGACCCCACATCTGGTGATTGTCACCATCACCATGAGCACCAACCTTTGGAGATTGCTCTTCATAGGGAACACTTACCAGGGCTTCAGTGAGCCTGAGGTCAGGTCCTAGCTGAAAAAAAAATATTATTAAGATGGGATGTCATTGCGAGAGGGGGCAAATTAAGGGAGAGAATGAAGGTGACAGGTGGTACCAGGTGAGCTGAACTTCCCTTTATTCCTTCTGTTTGATTTCTAAGACCTCCGCCCTGTGCTGCGGGCACAGTGAGCTTTCGGCTCTGCTGAAGAAGGAGGTAGTTTGAGGATGCCTGTGTGTCTACATGCGCAGCATTTCCTTGGGATTAGAAGGAAGGCTAAGCCAATCGATAACTTCTTCTTGCATTAAAAAAGTGAATTATTTTCCTAACCCAGAGGAAAGAAAACCAGGGTATACAGGCGAACATGTTGATTGATTCTTTTCCCTTCATTCTTTTGATCGCATGCTGTTTGGCATGAATCCTGGCGTAGATATCCTCGCTGGCCCCAAATCTTTTCCTCCTAACATGGAGATCTGCTGTCCCGTCTCCCAGGGACCGTCTCGGCCGCCCCTTTTGCACCTCTGGCTCAGATGGTCAGTGCTGCTACTGAGGCAGCAAGCAGCTGTCTCCCTGCCTCCTTTCCTCCTGGCCTCCCTTGCGGTCCACCGGGATGTGTGGACTTGGTACCAGGAACCTTCTGGCATTTTTCTGTGTGGAGGACAACGTGCGGATAGTTATTCGTTCTTTCTCCAATGGAGAGAAATGTCTTAGTTGATTTTACGTATTTGTGCACGTTACGGAAATAAGCCATCAGTCCAAGTTAAGGGAATGTTGGGGGGCTCCGGGGAATGGTTGGTCTTGGGTCTGTCTCAAGCAAAGCGATGTGGTTCCCCTGCTATGTTCGGGAACGCGTGACCTTGCCCCTCCCCCCAGTCACTACTGCACTTCAACAGTAGGCTTCGTGCAGTTGTGGTGTGGTACACAGCAGTGTTTTCCGTGAACTCTTGGCTGTGACTTAA
This sequence comes from Neofelis nebulosa, assembly GCF_028018385.1. NCBI lineage: Eukaryota > Metazoa > Chordata > Mammalia > Carnivora > Felidae > Neofelis > Neofelis nebulosa. The sequence continues at coordinate 22,749,399 of NC_080798.1, read as the reverse complement.
GCCCAGCAGAGCTGAGTTCCTACCCTTATGGTTTTCTGGCACAATTCACTTTGCACAAAGGAAGGTATGAGAATCTGAGCCGTGGGATGATAATGTGGCCGGCATGGTATAGCGCGTTGCAAGAAGGACTGCCGTGACTTTGGATTTTGAGTTTCGTGCTTGAAAATCTGCAGTGGTGCCTTAAGCAAGGGGCCTGGGCCTCGCGGGTGCTTGGGAGACGTTCAAGGAATGACCTGGGCTGGAAATTGCGTTGTGCCTGAGAGTAAGTGGGAGAAGAGAGTGATAACGTGCTTTGGAAAAGGGGGTATCTGTGACTTGTATTTTTCCGTTTAAAGATAAAGTTTGGGCCTTGGCCTGGTCTTGGTGGCTGCCTGCCCATAGTCCAGGAGTTGGTAGTACGGTGGCCCACGGATGCCTCTGGCCCTGGATGTTCTGCGTCTTCTGGCCCTGACTGGCCTTTTCTCTTGGTTACTCTGCTGACTGGCAGCTCAGCCTTTATCAGGGGTCCCTGTGCCCAGCCCTGGTGGGTGAGATGTGACCCTAGACACTGAGGGCTTGCAGCCCAGAGGAGAGGAAACTTTGATTGCAGTGGGTGGGTGTGTGTGTGCACACGCATGCGTGTGTGTGGCAACGTGCAGGGATGTATGTGTTGAATTTTCCCTACCCCAAAGACTTTTTTATTTTCTTCCTGGAATACGGCAAGAAGATAATCAAATTCTCCTCATGTTCATGTATGTGGATTATTTCATGTCTAAGACCCTCTTATGAGCGAGCTAGGCTCAACAGTATTGTGTTTTATTAAAAATACAACTTAAGACAGTGTTGACAGTAGAAAGATGAGTTTGATGCATGCTGGAATCATCCCTCAAACTTGTTTCTCCTTTCTGGGCCCCAGTGTATGTGTGTTTAAACGTGACTTCAGTGTTTCTGGACGCGGAACGTCCCCGATATGATCAGGCTTCCAGTAACAAGCCAGTGAGTGGCAAAAGTCTTCATGAATGGCAACCGTGCCCTCGAGAAGGCATCTTGGGAATTTGTAAGATGCCCAGTGGAACCCATGCCACCTCAGACACCTGTTAGCAACAGCTTCCTCCTATAGGCAGCTTCCTCCCCTCTCGTCTGAGGCCTCAGACTGAAGGCTAAGAGAAGGCTCCAAAGGAAGGTTGAGGCAAGCCCCCGTGTTTGGCTGGGGGCTGTGTGGGCAAGGGAAGAAGGACCAGCCTGGGTGTGAGGACACTGTTTAGATTCTCTACCTGCTGCAGTAACCAGGGTGATCTGGGGAGTCTCGGGCTATGCCCAGCCTCAGGTTTGCACCCAGTGGGTAAAGAGTTTGGACCACATGGTGCCCGTGTTTCTTTCCAAATCTTAAGCAGACTCACCTAGAGCAGGTGTCAGTTATAGACACACCGTGCTGGGATTGTGGTTAATGTGGATTCTGACTCTGGGTCTGGGGGCCAGAGAGCCACACACATACCAGACAGGCTCCCAGGCCATGCTGCTGCTCCCGGGAGCTGCCAGGGCCTAGATGGTGATTCTCCGCCTTGGCTACGGATCTGTAGTGCCTGGGGAGCATCTGAGACCCACCGGAATCTGGACTCCACCCCAGACCAATCAAGTCAGCTGTACAATCAGGTTGAGCCGCTGCCCTAGGGAGCGCAATGGATCTTCAGCTGACTTGAGAGTAGTATCACAGTCACCCGGAGGGCTGGTGAAAACAGAAATCCACATTTTCTGATTCTGAAGGTCTGAGGTGGGGTCGAAGAACTTGCATTTCCCACAAGCTTGAGGCAAGACTTGCAGTCATGGGATGGTGACTGTTTCTTCTCCAACTGAGAGAATAACCAGGCAGGTTTCTCTTGTCCTCTTTGCTGCCAGGTGTGGCCCTGTTTGCCCCTCATCCTGCCCTGTCCTCCAGTGAGTCTTTCAAACACGCTTTTTGGCCCTAAAAGCTCACACCTGTAGGGGGGGTCTGGCCTCAGCTTGGGATGAAATCAAACGTGGCAGCTGTGAGTGACTGCTGACTGTTTACCAAGTGCCAGGCACTATCCTGGTTGTGTATGCATGATCTCATTTAATCCTTGCAAGGATCTCACGCAAAAAGCACTGTCATTATCTCATGCTGTGTCCCTAGTGCCCGATGCTGCCTTCCAGAGAGAGCCTGTGTAGGCCACAGGGACAGTTGTAGAGGCTGAGGGATGTGAGAATCGCTTGTCGGGAAGTCCAGTGGAGTGTGGCCACCCAGATCAGGCCTATTGTTGTTGTGGGAGGAGAGCAGAGCAGGACCCCGTTCTCTGCAGGGCCAGGTGCCCACTGCCCCGCTGGGCCAGGTGATAACTCAGAGCCCCCGACTGCCCTTCGGAAGAAGTCACCGTGGCGGTTCTTCTTGGTCATGGCCCCAGGTGACCAAGACCTCCCGGGGACACTGGCCAGTGGGCTTCCTCCCGAGGGAGGCCCCCTTCCTTTAGCCCTTAACTGTGCAGAAGTATCTGGGAGGAGAGTCTGGGAACCAGCCACCAGCCAGGAAAAGGGCTGATGGGTGGGAAGGTCTTGCCACAGCGGCTGCTACTTCCCATGGCAGAGTGCTGTCTGGGGCAGCCCCCCGCTTGCTGTCTGCCCTGGCACCCTGGGGTCGGTGAGGCGTCCAGCAAAGCAGGTTGTTGCTGACATGTGGTGTCAGAGCTACTCTGCTCCCCGTTCACCTCGTGTGCTCGAGGCAGAGTTGGGGGGGAGGGAGGCACACGTGGACACGCGGTCTTCCCTGCGGCATCCGGGCCCGGTGGGGGGCTATGGTGTCCGTTACCCCACTGTTGTTCTCACACCTGCGCTGGGGTCCCCTGGTGGGCCTCGGGCCTCGGGCTTTAGAGCTGGAGTTTGGTGGCAGGGAGAAGACAGCACAGCAAAGCGACTGTGGAGGTGTTTGAGAGGCCCCCCGAGGCCCCAGCCAGGGAGAGGCTCCCAGTGGCCAGGACTGGGCTGCTTCCTTTTCGCTGCAGACACTGAGACCCTCCCCACAGCGCTTCCCAAACCGCCATGAAGCCCAGTCCAAAGTCAGGCAGAGTATCTTCCCTTGTCCGCGTTCTGTCTTCAGCATTCAACTAGATGGTTCTTTATTTAAAAAAAAAATTTTTTTTTAATGTTTTTTTTTTTTTGAGGAAGAGAGGAGAGAGAGAGAGAGAGAGAGAGAGAGAGAGAGACAGAGCATGAGCAGGGGAGGGGCAGAGAGAGAGAGAGGGGCAGAGACACAGAATCTGAAGCAGTCTCAGGCTCTGAGCTGTCACCACAGAGCCCAACACGGGGCTCGAACCCACAAACTGTGAGATCATGACCTGAGCCAAAGTCAGACACTTAACCGACTGAGCCACCCAGGCACCCCTTTAAAAATTTTTTTTAATGTTTATTTATTTTTGAGGAAGAGTGTTTTTTAAATTAACTTATTTGAGAGAGAGAGAGAGAGCAGGGAAGGAGCAGAGAGAGAGGGAGAGAGAATCCCAAGCAGACTCCACACTGTCAGCACTGAGCCCAACCCAGGGCTTGAACTCACAAACCGTGAGATCAAGATCTGAGCTGAAACCAAGAGTCGGGACGCTTAACCCACTGAGCCACCCAAGCGTTCCTCGACTAGATGGCTCTAGGGGAAGGCCGGTTTGCAGACCCTCCTGTGATGTTACTAGGCACCTTGTTGCTGGTGTCTTCCACTTATGATTATTTATTTACTCTCCTAGTATATACTCGGCAAAGACATACACGGGAAAGTTTATACCCAGCTTCACGCAATTTCTACATAAGCGATTTTCTTAATAGAACACGTTTGACCTGAAGCCACTTGCTTTTTGAACCTTTGAGTGTTTTATGACTGAGCTTTAAAAAGGTTGTTGAGTTCAGGCGGCTGACACGTTCTGGAAGGGGGCTGGGAGAGCAGAGAAACCTTTCCCAAGCGGAGACACAGGTGACAGCTACTGGGTGGGTGGGCATTCCAGTGTCCACAGGGTCAGACTGGGAGGTAGCTAAGGGATTCTCCACTCAGATAACATCTTAGAATCTGTGGAGCGGGTGGCCGCTTGGGAGAAGGAGTGGCTGCGTGCCGGGTGAACCTCTCCCCAGAGAGCCCTTTCTCCAGGTCAAAGGAACAGTCGGGTGTGTGCCTTGTTACACTGTGTATACACTGCACGGGGAGCTAGGGTGTCGGCAGTAGGTCTCCTGGCCTTGAGACAGCGCCCTCTGGGACTTGAGTTTTTCACGTGGATCTGCTCACCAGCAATCCTACGACGCCCTCCCAGCACCCCTTCCCATTTAGGATAGTGGTCAATTCCGGCCGCCCATTAGGAACCAAGGAAGCATTGGCACATACTCTGAATGAAGCCCAGCGCCCCCCACCCCCACCCCCAGGTGGCCTCTGGACCAGAGGAGGCATGCCCATGGTGTCCCCCTGTGGGTCACACCCCACATCACTAGCTGTGCAGGACAGCACTCTTCCTCTACCGGTCGCTCAGTGCAGAGCACGGGCGTGCCCGGGGAGGGCCTGGCCCAGAATGTGGAGTTGGAGTGTCGTGCCTCCTCCAGGGTTTGTCAGAGGGAGGTCTTATTTGTGCCGGGGCCGGGCTGTGCAACCAGCCACCCTCCTGACGGCCGTCTGCTTGAGGGTCTCCAATGCTGGTAGCTCTAGGGTGGGGACCTTGATAACCACGAAAGACCAATTTCCTGACTCCTTCATCTTGTCTCACCCCAAAGACAGTCTTTCAGAATCTGGGAAGCATGGGCCAGGGAACTGCTGGTTTTGGAATTACTGGGAGGACTGTTTCAAGTGCGGGTTACCGGGCCCAGACCTAGCGGTTGTGCTGGTCTGGAAACAGGTCGGGGTGCGGGCGGGGTGTCTCCATTCCTCACAAGCCCCTTTGGCAGTGCAGTGCCCTGGGATCATATTAATGTTGAATCTAAATTTTAGTGGATGGGCGGTGTCCCAGCCTGGGCCTTGGATGACTAGATTCTAGTAGCTTCTTTCTTCTCAGCTGAGGGACTTTGGGTCAAACATTTTGAGTTCCTGGATCTCAGTTTTCTCACCATAAAAAAAGAGAAATTAGGTCTCTATAGTTCCTCAGAGACCCTCCGATTCGGAAGTTCTAGCACATTAAAAATAATCTGCATTTTCGGCCTAGCAAGTCACGGTTTCCCCTGAAGGGGGCCTGGAAAAGAAAGTCTCCAGCTTGAGAGTGTGGGCTTTGGGTGTGAGGCCAAGGTTATAAAGGTAGCCTCCATGAGAGAATCATTTCTATTTTATTGAAATTGCTGATTTTAATCGCCCCGGATGCTCCCTTGGTAAAAAATTATAATTCTCTGTAAATTATGAATACCTTGAAATTCACAAATTCTATCACTTTTGTGATTGGCAACATTAAATGGCAACAGCTCATTTAAATAAGCAACATCTGGACATTATTATTTTTAGGGATTTTTCATCTGTTGATTTAAAAATCTGGGGCCTTTATGAATCTTGCATGAATATTCCTTTATATTCACATCTACCATCAAGACACAAAGAAATAGCCAAAAAATATCGTCCAGTGGTTCTTTGATGCAGTGCATGTGTTTTTTAAACAACAAATCCATTGTGAATGAGAGGAGATACAAAATAGCCTGCCTGGGAGTGTAGGTGAGGGGACAGCTTGATATTCTAAGAGCCAGAATAGCCTGACGATTCAAAGCCACAGTAGGAAGAAGGTTTTGGTTTTATATGTAATAATAAAACATTTTAAAATAACAATATAATTTTGGACTGATGCTATCCGAATATGGTATTCGCTATTTCTCAGAATAATCCAATTTAGAACAATGTATTCTGAGCAGGTTTGGTAAAAATAGGTCTATCATCCCATGGTGTAAGGTAATGCATTAATTTTTATGAGTGACTTATGGAGATGTACAACTCGGTTAAGAGTTAGGATAAACATAATATTCCTTAATTAATCCATTATGCCATGGTACACATGTGCCATTTTTATTACCTTAAAAATGAAAAATGTCAAAAAAGGAAATTGCTGCTTTTTTTATATCAAAAAAGCCTTTTTTGAAAAATCATAAAATGTCTAATCTAATTCACCATATAATACTAATGAGCTTAACAAGCCATCTCAATGCACAGTTTAGGATAAAAGGTCATCAGTTTCTGGCAGTCAAATTCAGAACTTTTGTAGATGAGACAAAAACCTTTCAGCACCAAATATCGGAAATGGCATTTGTGATTAGAAGCGTTATTAATAGCTATTTGTTAATAATGTCGTCGAGTTTTAGAAATTCACATTATATGCCCCCCGCCTGGCCCCGCATTTTCTAAAGCTCATGGCTGTGGATGCCAGGAGCATTTGTGCAGTGCGGGCATATCCCCCCTGAATCTGGTTGACTTGTTGGCCATCCCGGATCTGAGCGACGTTGACCCCGGGGACACACACACACACACACACACACACACACACGGGAGCTGGTGTTGTGAAACAGCCCTCAGTTTCCTCAAATCTCTCTGAATCCCCTACACTTAGTTTTTGGTGTCTCTCTGCCCTCCACGCTGTGTTCCTGTCCTCTGTATGTGTCCCCATCATTGGTCTGCTGTGTCTTTTGTCTCCTCACAGAATGGGCCGTTAGGAGGCACATCCCGGCACCTCGGGCGGTGGGGCACAAGGTGGCTGCAGTCCGCCTCGTTATGGAAAAGAATTGCCTGGTGGGTTGAGGGAATGGCCAACAGCGGACCGGAATCATGAAGCTGAAAGTAATATTGCCGACTGGAGGTCATTTTTCCCAACTGAGGGGCAATAGTTTGCCACTATAAACTGCACATTGCAGTCAGTATATGTTTTATTAAACCATTTAAGGAACTTGGGAGCCATTTCATTTAAACTTCCTGCTTGATGGAGCTCAGGGCCGAGCCCAGAGCAGCTCACGAAAGAGGCCTGGAGTCATTTGCAGAAGAGATACCCCGAGTGCCCAGCAGGATGCACCGTGATGGGGGAGCCTGGCCAGGGCTGTACCCAGTGCTTCTGGAACTCGTCAGCACATGAACGCGTGAGCGTGAGCGTGTGTGCGTGAGTTCTAGTCCCGGCTCTGCCACTCCCCAGCTCTGTGACCTTAGTCAGATCTCTGAGTCTCTCCAGGACTGTTTCTGCTGCTGTAAAATGAGGAGACTGGATTCGATGTGAGAGGCAGGGTCCCTTCCAGCTCCTTGATTCTCTGAAATGCAGGGCTTTCGGTGGGTCCTCCCTGGAACTGTGGCACTGGGACCCCCATCAGGCCCCCGGCGTTCACACTGTCCTGCCCGAGGAGGCATTCTTGCCGTGATGTTTTGATGGGCTCTGGGACGGTGCTCCTCTGGTCCAGTGGCGATATGTGTGTTCTCAGTAGAGAGAGGGAAAGGGACAGTAGCATGTGGATCTCACACGATACAGGAATAACCTGTGCGTGGGGAGATAGGAGCCGTGGTAAGCACCGTGCCTGGGGTCAGAATACAGGGTTCCAGGACCACTCTGACTGTGGCTCGCTGAGCAGCTCACCACCCTCCTCTGAGCCTCAGTTATTCTGTCTGTGCAATGGGGTGAGAGTGATGCTGCTCACACCCCCTGCCCCCAGCCTGAGAAGGTCCAGTGGTTGGGCCTTGTAAGCTGTAAAGTGTTACAGAAATGTTGGTTTTTATCATTATTGACAACTTCCTGATCATAATTGCATGTGTGTGGATTCTGTATCCACAGTTTGTGCCCGGTGGATAAGGGAGCCCAGAAGTTGGCTGTGTTTTATTTTTAAAAGTAATTAACAGGATGGAATCTGGCATTTTGGCTTTCTCAGCCCTAACTGGTGGTCTTTAGTAGGTGGCCTTAATTCTACAAAGTTATATAACCAAATCTTTTGTCTAATTGGTGACTATATTTAGGAGGTAGAGAAATATGTGAGCTATTCGTTTCGATTAAATTTTTTATTATGCACTCTGCATTTGGATTGACAACTATTAATATTAAAGAGCTTGGCCAAATTGAAATTTGTATTGCTGGAGAGACTTAAATATAATGTATGATGCTGAAAAAAAAGCCCGGGGAATATGGGAATTACCAGGCTGGGTGCAGACAGGGCCCTGCCAGGTGCCGTGTGCGCTGGGCAAAACCAGCCTCACCCCTGCTGGCTGCGGAGGGAGGCGTGTGGAGGGGCTCCGCAGAGCCACTGACTGAGATACTGTCCTGGAGATGACTCAGTAAAGACGTAGAGCAATTTTGGGCATGGAATACAAATCATTATCTCTAATAACTGTTTGTGTAGAGTATTTTCTCCATCACTAATAAGAAGGCCTGGGGGGAAGGGGGAGAAGGTCTTTCTTAAACAGGTTACAAGTGTCACCAGTGTAATGAGGGGGCCCCAGTTTCTTCAGAAGCCCCCAAACAGGTTATATTGATGTTCTGCAAGTCTGTGGGAGGTCCTGCAGGTGGGAGGACTCAAGGCCACAGCCACGGTTGGGGGGGGGGATGTGGGACCAAGGGGAACCCAGTTCTGACTCTGCTGCAGGCACGCCTGGGGCTTGGACCCAGGGTTTTCTGTCTTTGGGGCTCGGTCCCCTCTAACAGTGCCTGTGGCCTTCCCCAGTGCACTAGCTTGTCACATGCAGGATTGTAGAAGATTTGCACAACGGCCAGGGGGGTGTAGAGATGGGGACTCAGATGGAGGAAGTGGGGTGTTTGTACATGCAGCCTCTGAGCACAGACCCGGGGCTAGAACTCCGCTCTAGAACTCAGTCTGTGGGACACTGTCAAGTGGAAGTATCCTCTTTTGGAGTCTACAGCTCTACAGAGCTGAGGGTGTGGCTGCAGCCCAAGCACCACGGGCTTCTGATTCTGTTAGCCGCTCCTTGCATACTCCAGGCACCTCCACCTTCCACATGTGCCCTCTGTCTGGAAGGTCAACTTGTCCCCATCCTCCAGGCAGACTCCCCAGTGGCCCAGGCTGAAGAGTGTCCCTCTGCAGTGTCTTCGCACTCTCCTGTGAGATTGCTGTGCCCGAGGCTGGTCTTTGCCCACACTGTACCCCCCAAGGGCGGGGCTGTGCTGCCCTCCCCTGTCTGCACCTACACATTGAGGGCACTCAGTACGTCCACATGCCCCAGATACAGCTCGCCAGATCTGGCAAAGGAAGGGCAGGTCATGATCTTACACTTAGTTTATGCCATTTCCCCCCCCACTGGACTATAAACTCTATTTCCCCTGTGATTTTTACATAACTTTTCCAGACATTGGGAGCTGAAGTATGTAGGGACACTTTCATTAACAGGGCTGCTCAAAGAATCGTGTTTCTGATTCATTGGATTATATGGACGCCTGAGGTTTTTACCAGCACACGGTTTGATTCCAGATGCTTTGGTTATGAGGTCCGGGTCAAGAAATGTTTTCTGAGGACTGGCTGGGGTCCCACGTCTCCTGGAATGGGGAAGGGCCCTGCCCCTCTTCTCTTCTCCGTCTCCATGCGCGCTTTGTCTCCCAGACATGACCCCGGGCTCCTGGAGGGTGGGACCCGGTCCTCGTCATGCCTGTTCCTCGAAGCCAGTTAGCTGGGTGGCTGGTGCCTCTGTGCCCTTGATGGGTTCTGTGTGGTGCTGAGATACATGTGGAGCCGCAGGTGGGAGGGCACTGGCGGGCCGGCTGAGGACTTCCCCATCATGGCCTCCAGAGGAGCTAATTTCTCCCTAAATTTCCACGATCAGCTGGGTTCACAGTTTCTCTGGAAAGCTGACAACCTAGTGGTTGTCTTTGAAAGGAGAGGCTAGTTCCGTTTGTTTTTTGACACCCGTGTAGCCGGGAATAGCAGATGCTGCCAGGGCCCCACAGCCACACAGCCGCCCGCCGCTTCTGAAGGCAAGAATATGGACCCTGCCTGGGGCTGCTCTCACCACTGTGTGTGTGTCTGTGTGTGTGTGTGTGTGTGTGTGCGTGTGCGTGCACACGCATGCATGTGCGTGTGTGTACATGGCCAGAAGGGCGGGCAGCGCATGCCTCCGGGGCACCTCTCCATCAGTGCTGGGTCAGGAGCTGGTGGGTGGACACCCAGCCTTTTCCTGCCTTGGTTGGGACAGCTTGGAGTGGGTCTTACTCAGTGTCTCGGAGCATCCCAGTGGGCCCAGTTGCCCTCAGCCCAGTGCCCTCCTTGCTCACGTTGTGTTGGCTTCCTTGCCTTCTCACTTCTCCACTAGCCCTTCCTGGGATCACCTCCCACCCAGACGCCTGCTCTTAGAGCTTTATCTCAGGGCCCTCTTAGGAAACACAGCTCGGCACCCCGGGGATGGCCTGCAGAACTGATGGATGCCATTCAAAACTGGTTCACTTACACTTCCTTCAGTTGAGCCTTCCGGAAGCCCCTGAGAGGAGGAATGGAAGCCTTAACCCATTCTCCAGATGGGAAAGCTGAAGCTCAGAGAATCTTGGAGCTGGGGCCTGATGTATAGAGCCTGCCCCCCCCCCCCCCCCGCCTCATTTGGCTGACTCAACACAGGGGAGACTGGCTCGCTGGGCTCTTGGGGTCTCCCCCTGCCAGCGAGGGAGGAGGGAGGAACAATTTCCCTGAGAAAGTTGGGGCTGAGAGGTGAGGTGACCAGATAAGGTTACTGAGCAGTGCTTTGCTCTGCTGGGTCTGGAATGAAAGCGGCAGGGGAAGGCTGTGGGGGCCGCTTACAGAAGATGAAAGGCCTGGGCACACGGGACTGCTCCCTCACAGCAGCCAGCCTGGCAGGGTACTTGCCCCAGTGCCTCACGTCTTCCTCCCCAGTTTGGGGAAATCACGAGCAACAGAATAGCCCATGTGTTCCTAATGGGGTGGACAGGACTTGTAGGAGGAAAGGCAGATTTGTATCTGCCCGCCATTGACAGGGATGCCTCCTCCATCAGAGGAGGGGTCCATGGCCTCTGGGGAGCTCCTGGCTGTTCCTTACCTCTGGATTGGGGAGACCGCTTGAGGAAAACAGACATCTCGGTTCCCAACGTTTGTTCTTTTGAAGTTCTGCAGACTTTCAAATTAAGAGCCCAAGAAATTACCCAGAGAGGAGTGGGGAGGCCTGAGGCCTAGGAGGCAGGTGGCCGGGGAACTCATTTCTCATCGGTTCCAGGGCCTGAGACTGCACTTGCTTCTTGCTGGGTCTTGGTTCCCCAAGACGGGGTGAATGGTATGAGGTCCCCACTCCAGTCAGGGTCATGGAGGAAACCTGAAAGGAGCTTGAGCTGGCGGGGAGCCTGGGGACACCTGCTGGGAGCAGAGGAGACTCTGCCTGGGTCGATATCCCTGCCAGACCCATAGAGGACCCGGCCTGGACATCCCAGCTCCCCCATTTGCGTGGGGGAGGGTGGAGAGTCCTCTGTCATTTAGGCAGATGAAGGGCTTGACGAATGGAAGTGTGTGTTGACAGTGAGCATCTGGGTCTTGAAAGGGAGCATGAGCTCTGGCTGTTCAGGGGCCTTAGTCTTGAGCCCCAAGATAAACCCTTGTGCCCCAGCCCCCTCCATCACAGAGAAGCTGCGTTGGTGTTTTCTCTGCTTTTCTCAGAACCCAGATGGGGGCTGGGAACTGAACATCTGCATTGGGTGGGGCCTGCCCCATAGTCTTCTGGCCAGGTGGGGTCCATTTGGTGACCCCAGGTCTGGGCCTGGGGGTCAAGGTTCAGGAGCCCACCTCCGGTCACCTGGAGGGCTCTTCCAGGGAGGATTGGGTCTATGACCAAGGCAGGGATCTGGGGGCCATCTGTTCCGGCCCCTCCTTGACGTTGGCCGGACGTCAGGCGGGAGTGGCCCATGTGAGCGGGGAGAGGTTTATGCCCTCGAGTGCCCTCCCTTTGCTTTGGAGCCTGGGCCAGACACCGTGGGTCCTCTTAACATATGTATTGATTTGATTTGGCAGAGGGTCATATCAGTTTCTTGCCCTCCAAATTTTAATATCATATTCATTTATAATGCCCACTGCGACAGACACATGTTCACATCATTCACCCATTTATTCATTTGCTCAGGAAATCTGTGTGTTGAGTAATTGTTTTGCCTTATTGGCAGTTTTAATTCTACATTCCTTTTTTTCCCCCCAAAAGGTCAGTGGCTTACTAGCTGACCAGGCCCGCGTGTGCGTTCCCTGGAGAGACATTTTTGTGAAGAGATGCTCATTTGCATTGGTCAGACTTTAGCCTTGCACTTCCCTCCTCTCTTGTCTTGAATCGACACCTTGGAATTCTTAGGACTCACCGGGGCCCCTTCCTTGTCTTTCTGCCGTCATATTTCTTGGTTTCACACTGGGGCCATCTGACCGCACAGTCTTCTGCTTGTTTGTTTCAGGTTAAGATCTAAAGACTCATGAGATAACATATCAAAATGGAGATGGAGTCTTGGGCTTGTTAGGTTCTTACCTCGAATACGGAAACTCTCGGGGTCTCAGAGTTGGGCATACCCAGTTTGGGACATCTGTGGGTTTGTTTTTGGCTTTTGCTTAAAAGTGCACGTGATCCATAGTGAATGTTGAGCCTGTGATTGTGACGGGCAACCTGGAAAAGATGGTTAGGAGTTGTGTTAGGAAGAACATGACAGTGTTCTGGAAAGCCTAGTTCCAGTAAAGTTACTTGTGAGCTGAAATGTTCAAAGTGCAGAGATCTATAGTCTAGTGTGTTATTTTATGGTAACTTTTCTATGCAGCTGTGTTTGCTGCAGAAATTCACATTTCTGTGTGGAACACTGAATGAAATATGAATGCGCTTTTTACAATTTAGTACTTTTAATAAAGGATTTGTGAGCAAAGAGCTTAAGTACAAGAACCACAAAACATATAGATAAAAATATAGCCATAATCACACATCAGCCCCCAGAAAATTCATTACGTAGAGAACATCAGTAATTGAGAGAAGTTGAGAGAACTGACAAAAAAATAATATATATGCCCGGAATTTTAAAGGCATGAATCCTTTTAGTTGGGATCAGGCCTTCTGAGTTCTCTGGGGAGGGTGTTTTATTAACAGCGGACGCTTTACTTGGAAGGATGTAATTTATGAGCTTTGAATTCACGCGGCAACATGAATTTGGATTTGGGTTTCTGGGAGAAGTTTACAATTAGTTCCCTCATATATATTTACAGCTTTGAAGAATATTTGAAGTTAAAATAATTTAAATACTTTACCTTTTTTTTTTTTTTTTGATTGACCTGTGAAATACTGCCTTTTTTTTTTTTAAACCTAGCCACTGCTGAGTATGGCATGGCTGTTGTGTTCAGGTGTTACTGTTTCCTTATTAGAAACTTCTGTTTGGGGTCTCAGAGCAGACCCCCGGGTGGGGACTAACAGAAGGTTAGTTAGGAAGCTGTGCTTTCCTCTTTTCCTTTTCTACTCCACCAGTGCAACCAAGACCTTCCTCCTTCACTCGGGACCCCTTCTCCTTACACATTGCTTTTGCTTTATAACTTTTAGGAATCGTCAGTAGGCTGTAATCTCTCTGGTTTTCCTTTTTCTATTAAAATACAGTAAGAACTTGATTATGTGTTTCAGTATTTCTCAGCCTGACCCACAAGTAGAACCAGCGACAATGATTTAGTTATTGGCTCATGTTTATTGCCAATGCAATAAGGTTGTGGCGTCTGACATTTTCTTCTCACTATGTTGAAGCTTTTAGCGAGTTGCTCTTTTTATCCACAAAGCAGCAGAACTTGGCCTCTCTTTGCAGATGGGTTACACATTCCTTTAACACTAGCATGCTCCCCTAACCTTCCTGGGTGGCTTTCGATGACTTAAACACAGTAATTGGCATGGAGGTCTGAAGCTTTATTTTATGATATTAAATCATTCTTTTCTGGAAACAGAAATCTGCAAAGTATACCGTTCATTATGTGAAGGCCTGTATTAACACGGGCTCTGGC